>NC_080582.1:48603999-48903999 GCF_029962835.1 Magnolia sinica
GTGAGAAATCTAAAAACTAAGGGAAATGAAAAACATATCCAGCTATCCCTCAAACCCACATGGATTTATAAGGCATAATCATCATCTCTATCTCCAATCAGTCAGCCATAGTACTGCCGCTCAACATGTTGACAATATTGTGCCCAAGTCATGGACTAGTTATACCAATGCAAATTGCTCTCTTAAGCATTTCTAGTACTCATCCTCCCCCATCTGTACAAGTATGCCCAAACGTGGGTACTACATAATAATAACCGACTATGGTCTATGGCTGAGTAAGATCTATAGGAAATTGACCAACTCCAACCCCTACTCTTGGATAAAATCGTCTCCAATCATATGAGTAGCCTGAATATCCCCCTCCATACCCAGAACCGTAAACAATCTACTGTAGCTTCCTATACCCATAGTTGGATGACTATAATGTGCATAAGATGAGACGGTAGTGGAGATCCCCTGCTCTGAATTATATACATGGGTGACATGCTCCATGCAAGAGACTTCTCCTAACCATGGGGACCTTCTTCCTAACCTTGCAATGATCGAAATGATGGCTCGGTTCTCCTGCTCCGCATGAGGATGATGGATGAGATCCATACTCTTGGTCTTGAGTGGCATGGTCAAAATAAGTTGGCTAACCGATCGCAGATTCCGACCTATCATGTGAGCCCCACTACTGCCACCTCCACCCTTAGCGCTTCCACCATTCCCACCACTGTCACTACCACCCACACCGGTCTAGTCTAGTAACACAAGAAGAATTGGAAATTTTCTCCTATGTTTTTGTCTTACTGCATTACCCCAATGGGGCTTTTTTTATAGAGATATCACATCATATACAAGGAAGATAATAAATATTACATCTATCTATAATTTTTTATGCATGGAAAGAGATGAACTATTACCAAACATGAACGATTTCAGCCCCCAAGGATCAACAAACAACAATTTCTGAACAAGGAAAGAGTATCAGCAATCATCATAGTCTTTATATAAATATTCGCAATTTGATTCCGAGACACCACATAGGTAAAGGATATATTCCTAGACTAAAGAAGCTTTTCTCAAATGAAGTGACAAATCAACCTCAATGTATTTTATTCGCTCATGAAAGATAGGATTAGAAGCAATCTAGATGGTGTTGGTGTTATCTATGTGAAGTGGAGTTGAGTTAGTAATATGAATCCAAAAATCCAAACGAAGGCTTCATAGCCAAACAATCTATTGTAGGTAGAGGACAACTCGAAACTTAGCCTCCATGCTGGACTCGGAGACTGTGGGCTGCTTCTTACACTTCCAAGATATAAGTGAAGTGCCAACAAACATACAATACGCGTTGGTAGATTGATGGGTGAGGGCACATCCAGCCTAATCAGCATTGGCATAGACACCAAGCTCAAGAGAAGATGTAGATGAGAATAATAGTAATCGATTTAAGGTGCCTCTCAAGTAGTGGATAATCCTTAAAACAACAATCATACGAGGTGTTCTGTTGCGGTATCGGTGGGCGTAACGGTACCCACCGTTACTGATACGGATACGCCCCGTATTGGCCGATACGGGGCCGTAACGGCCGATACGGGGTGTGTAACGGTGCAATTTTTATTTATTTATTTTATTTTTATTTTTATTTTTTTTTTGGGTCAAAAAATTATGAAAAAAATATCCATTAAATCCGAAATATTCTAAATATTCCAAATAAGCATTCATTTATAATTTGGAACATGTTTATAGTAGTGTAACGGTCCACTCTTTGATGAGAATGTTGTATCGGGTTGTTTGATGAATTTATTAATTTGATAAATTGGGATTAACTGCAAACCTTTTATATTTAATTTTCTAATTATATAATATCAATGATAAATTTAATACCGAAACATGTCACATTTACAGGTTTGACAATTATTTATAGTATTGGTGTATTAAATACCTCACAAATCGTGTACATTTTATTTTGACATATAGAGTCTAGAGACTTTTAGGCCCTATTATGTAATTTATATACCTAACAATTTGATATCTTTAACTCTAAAAAAAATTGATATCATTTCCCTAGTAGATCCTAAGAAAAAATTGAAATTAGATTTGAGTGAATAGTGTTGTTAATTTGGGGCTGATTTGGCTGACCACTCGATGTCACAAATCAGCCTCAAATTTATGCAATTTATTAGCTCTTATCCCACTAATGATTGGTGGACATTTATTGGACAGTAAAAAAAATGCAAAATATCAAATGGTCCTATTTCAAAAAACAAATGTCTACAAATTAATGATTAAAATCATTCAAACAATACCATGGCAACAACAATCCCATAATTTAATTGGTTAATTTTGAGTTAATACATGCCTCGTGTACAAATTTTTATGGCCCTGTATGTGTGGTCTACCTCGATGTATGTATTGCATATACATGTTATCCACCCGTTTTACCAACTCATTTTAGGACATGGTCCAAAAATGAGGCAAATCCAAATCTCAGGTGGACTACTGGAGGGTGAGCCCTAAACGTAGGGCCACCTCAATGTCTTGCCAACCCATTTCAAGGCATGGTCCAAAAAATGAGGCAGATGTGGACCACTAGTGGGTGAGGCCTTGAATGTCGGGCCCACCTCATTGCTTTTGTTGTATATCCATGTTGTCCATCCTTTTTGCCAACTCATTTTAAGGTATGGTCCAAAAAATGAGGTAGATTGAAATCGTAGGTGGACCACACAATAGGAATTGAATTCCCACCATTAAAAACTTCTTAGGATCAAAAAATGTTTTGGATCAAGCTATTATTTGGGTTTTCCCTTCAACCAAATCTATGTGACCTTATCAATAGGTTGGACGGCGTGGATATACAACACATGCATCAAGGTGGGTCCCATGGTCAAGGAAGCACCAAAGTGGACCGCAATTATGGTCCAACTCATTGGACCTTTGCTCGGAAAAAGAAAGACGAGGTTGAAAATAAGCCATGTTGGCTTGTTTTGAATTGAAGAGGGAGAGAGGGTTTCCCTCATAAATGACAAAAAGAGAGAAAGGGGGACTCCGATTGTTGTGCGGACATGGCAAAGTTTTGTAGGCCCCAATGTGTTGTATGTGTTATATCCACACCATCCATCCATTTTGCTCTATCATTTTAGGCCATGATAGAAAAAAATGACGATCCAATGCTCAAGTGGACCACACTGCAGAAAGCAGTGGGGACAATGATGTCCACCGTTGAAAGATTCCTAGGGCCCACCATGATGTTTATTTGCCATCCAACCTCTTCATAAGGTTATAAAGACTCAGATGATGGGAAAACACAAATATCTACTTGATCTAAAACTTTTGGGGCCCAAAGAAGTTTTCAATGGCAGGCATTCAATCACCTTTTTTGTGTGTGTGGTCCAGGGAGCTTTAGATCTGGCTCATCTTTGGACTCGTGCCCTAAAATGATATGGAAAAATGGATGGATGGTGTGGATATAATGCATACATCACAGTGGGGCCCACAAAACTTTGCCACGTCAACATAACACCGTGGTGTGCTAAACCACGGAATTCGAGACCTCCTCGGGCTTCGAAATTGAAAAGAGAGAGAGAGGGGGGTTCATAAATGGACAAAGAGACCAAGAGAGGGAGAGTCGCACGCGATAGTCTCTCTCCCTTTTGAGTTTAAAACCCAGAGAGAGAGAGAGAGAGAGAGAGAGAGAGAGAGATGCATGGCTGTCTCTCTGCGCCTTCAATTTTGAAACCCTAACCAGAGAAAGATGCGCATGGTTGTCTCTCTCCCCCTTTGATTTCAAAACCTTAACCCTAAGCTAGTGAGAGAGAGACACTACTGGCAGAGGAGAAGGAAGAAAGAAGAAAGAAGAAGAATCGTTTCCAAGAACAGGTCTCTTTTTCTTTTTTCTTTTTTCCTTTTAAAAAGATAGAAGAAGAAAGTTTTTTTGGGAGGGAAAACATTACGAGGTAACGACCATTATACCCTGTAACAACCGTTATGCTTCTTTTTCTTGGACCTCACTGATTCGACCTTGAATCGCGTAACGGTCATGGCCGTTACCATTACGTATCGGCCGATACGTAACCGATTTGGGACACCCTGCAATCATATGCAAGGTATGGGGCTCGACAACAAACTGACTAACAACCCAGACAACATAGGTGATGTTAGGCCTAGTCATTGTCAGATAAACAAGATTGTCAACTAGGCGATGGAATAGGATAGGCTCTTCTAAAAGATAGTTGTTTTGTTTACCATATTGAACATTTAATTCCATCAGTCTTAATGGCCCCTTGATTAGAAAAGTGGATAAGGTTGATGAGATCTGTGTATATTTTCATTGGTTGATAAGAATACCACCATTTGTGTGAGAAACTTCTAATCCAAGGAAGTATGTAAGTTGACCCAAACCCTTCACATGAAAGGATGACTGAAAAAGCTGCTGAAACTCTCGAATTCCAGTTGTCATTGCCAGTTAGGAGAAAATCATCAATATAAACGAGTAAAACCACAATACCATGGGAGGAAGACCGTATGAATAATGAAGGATCATAATCACTCTGTCTAAACCCAACCCCAATCAAAACTTCGTGGAACCATTTAAACCATTCATAAGGTGCCTATTTCAGCCCATATAGCGCTTTACGAAGATGACACACCGAATCTTTTTGACCAGTTTTGGAACAAAGAGGTTGAGCCATATACACAATTTCTTTTAAATCAATAGGCCAATCACGAGTAGAAACAATAGAAATAAGTGTCTGAACAGTCTTCATCTTAGCCACCAATGCAAAAGTCTCTTCATAGTCAATGCCATACCCCTGCTTGAAGTTCTGGGCCACAAGAAGAGCCTTATACTGATAACGGGATCCATTTGACTTTATCTTGATAAAATACATAGTTACTACCAATCGCGTGTTGACCGGGTGAACGTGAAACAAGGTCTCATATATTTTTGTCTCATGCTCTAATACCATGATAACCCAAGAAGAATTGGAAAAAAAATTCTCTGTTTTTCTGTCTCATTGCATCACCCCAATGAGGCTTCTTTTACACGAACGCGCGCACGCACACACACACACAACATCATATCAGCGTTGTCATATGCAATTGCATAAGAGAAATCGCTTATCCCATGGTTGCATATGCCATGTAGGAAATACCATGGCATACTAAAGTATGCCAGACATAATCGCATAATCATGGCATAATGGCCAACAATCAAGTTTCTTGTAGATTGTAATAAGTTGTAACTTGTAACTTGTATTATATGCATCGACTCATCAAGATTCAAGTTATCAAAACAATTTTTATATTTTTAGTTTTCAATAATTAATTCTTTCAGTGTAACTTGTTGATCATTTAAATTTGTTTTGTTATATATCATTGTTATATATCATATAATATAACTTAACATATAGATAGCCTAATAGTCAAACTACAATGAAATAGGTAAATAAACCCAATCCAATCACTTGTAGTAATTTTACATAGTTTTTCTTAATTTTTTCCTCTTTTTACCATTTTTTATTTTTTTAAATTTTCAAAAAAAAAAAGAAAAAAAAGCCATCAGCCTGATTGATCGCTTATGAGATTATGCGATGACATAAGTGATCAACCCAGGTTGATGGCTTATGTGATTTGACAAAATTGCATCATATATAAGGAAGATACTAAATATTACATCTATCTATAATTTCCTATACATGGAAAGAGATTAACTATTACCAAGCATGAAAGATTTTGACTATTTATAGCTATCATGGCCTCCATCCCTGCCTTCACCACCACCTTCTCCACTGCCATTGATGTCACCACCCCTACAGCCATCGCCGGATGGGAATAAAATCTCATCATCATCATCGCTCAATATGACCCGACGTCGTAGGGTATGCTATGAAGATACTTTGTGTCATGCCCCAAACTCGGTGGACGGGCTCACAGAATTCCCGAGCTCTGAATCTGACGATGACAGCCTCCATGGTATCCCATTCTCAGCTCCTAGCTCTCATACCCTAGGTTCTGATCTTGGGTTCCCACAAGGAGAATTTTCAGGGTGTTTTCTTTTTCTTTTTTTTTTTTGTACATGAGCATAACCATAAGCGTACCAAAACCAAAAATATCATCACATTTCCACTATAGTATCCATTAGAGTACAATGTTGGAAGGGAAATACATGATATAACAAAAGTCCAAAAGATTCAGGCACATGCTCCTGCCTCAATGCTGTTGCGATCTAGTATAACCTGAACGTAAACAACGTGCGTAAGCTTACTACAAAGCTTAGAGAGTGCATGCACATGTGCACGCAATGCATGTGACAAGCATACAGATATTAGAGTAAGCGAAAATGATGGAGGGCTAAATTACCAAGTCCATAAATGCCATCGGCCATACCCAGACTATGAGATGCAAAGGCCTACATGGCCCAATGTCATGTGCTAAGGATGCAATGCAACATGCCAATCCTCCACTAGTCCACATATCAGAATACTTCACATTTGGATCATTATCGAGGTCCAGTACACTTCCGGCATTGGCTGCCGCCCATCGTGCGCAAGTCCAAGAGAGTGCAAAAGACCTCACTATCCACCTCGTCAATAGTACACAGAAACCACCAGCACATCAATAGCGAACCCATTTCATGAGCTCGTCAGACTCAACCTAGCATATAGCCCTCTGCACCAGGGCAGGTAAGGTCAAACCTCCTTCCAACCGACCCCGACACAGTGAGAGAAGCAGCCTACTGGTATGCAATCCTCATGCGCTCATGAATCCACTCGGTCTAAATGTTGGAGCATCCTACTAGTACCACAGGGTTTAGGGACTTTCACCCAGGAACGCCTGTGACACCCTGTAACCTCAATAGTTTCCGGTGTCCATAAAATCATCCGCCAGCCACAACAAGACTGCGTATTACATCCCTAGTGTCGCTAGGGAGTAGATGCAACGTGTCATACATAGTGCATAATGCATGATCGCACTATCCAAGTCATGCATCAATCCTGCGTGCACCGCGCGATCATGCAAGGCGACCCTATCTCGTATGGGTCTCCTAACTAACTCAAGCCGAAAAGGCATATGCTATGATCAATCGTCATTCATAACAGGCATACAGGTGATGCGTATGGGTATATGAATGGGCATGATATCCATTATACTAAGCACATTATCGGTGTCAACCTATCAGGCTAATTACCTTAGCATGTTATCAAACATATCATGTGATGTTCAGCCTTGAATGGCCTGAAATGTAGAGTGGGACCCGATTAGTGTGCCCCCTCTAGCAATGCAAGGGCCTACGTGGCGTGGCCCACTTAAGACTTGAATTGGTCCGTATATTAAAATGATACATCAAACAGATGTATGGTACGGATAAAATACATGATGGCGGCTCTAGGAAGGCTTCAATGGTTGGTGTGCAACCACCACTGTTTCTTAGCATGCCCCACAAATTGGTGGGTCCCACGGCCCCGCCATGCTAGCAGGGGGGTCAGCCCAACAAGGTGGGGCCCTCTACATCAGGTTGGATGGAAAGTAATCATCACAGTAGGCTCTAGGAAATTTTAAATGGTTGGCACTCAAATCACCACTATTACCTTTAGGTGCAGCCCATTTGTGATAAGATCAGGCCTAACATGATCTGGCGAAAAGGTTGGACAGTGTGGATCATACACACATCATGGTGGGTCCCATGAGTTGGGCCACCTGCTGGCTTTAGAAAGGGGCAGCACCCCTGGGAAGGCCCAATGGCGGACGTCACTATCCCCGCTATTTCTAGTGGAGTCGTCCACTTGAGATCTGCATCTCCCTCATTTTTGGGACCTTGCCCTAAAATGACCTGGCGAAATAGATGGACGGTGCGAATGAAACAAATACATCAAGGTAGGCCCCGCGATTTGGGTCACCTCCAATCGCAAGGAGGCAACGTCACTGACGCTGAAGAGGGCTACCGCCCCTGCTGCCCCTTGTGGTGTGGTCCAACTAAGCTTTGTATCTGACTGAAACTTGGGACCACGACCTAAAATGATTTGGTGAAACAAATGGACGGTGTGGATTAAACCCATACATCATGGTGGGTCCCACGAGTGGGGTCCTTGTTCATGCCGAAGGGCTTCCGCCCTCTCACGGACACTGGGCAACAGCGTCCGTTGTCTGTCCAGCGTCTGCACGTTTTTTTTTCTTTTTTTCTTTTGTAGATTTTTTTATTTCCCATCTATGTGGGGTCCACTTGCAAGATCCAAACCATCCATCGGGTTGGCCAGCTCACCGTGGAACCAAAGAGCCCTCACTTTGGCAAGTTCCACTGCATACACACATCACGATGGGCCTTAAAAAATTTTCAATAATGGGTGTCATTGCCACCATGGTTTTATATGGTGTGGCCCACCTGCGATTTGGATCAAGCTCGTTTTTGGGCCCCATCCTTGAAATGAGCTAGAAAAACAGATGAAGGGTATGGATTTATCAAAACCATCAAGGTGGGCCCCATGTGGTGAGCCCCTGCTGGCCAAGGTGCGCCTACACGTCGTTGAAGGTGGCATCCTAACGTGTGGCCCCAGTTGATACTCGTGTTTTCCCCTCATCCTAGCCACACACAGCCAAGGAGAGGTCACGAGTGACCATTGCCGGGGTTAGACGGCAAATAAACATCATGGTGGGCCATAGGAAAGTTTCGATGGTGGACATCACTATCCCCACTGTTTGCTATGGTGTGGCCCACTTGCGATCTGGATATGGATCAGATTTGGGCCCGTGGCCTAAAATGATCTAGCAAAAAGGATGGATGGTGTGGATGAGACATATACATCATAGTGGGGCCCATGAGTGGGGCACCTCTAAAACGCCCAAAAGGGGCTTCGCCTTTTCTAATGCTGGGCAGCAACGAACGTTGTATGTCCCGCTGTCCAGCAAGCTTCCCATTTTTTTTGTTTTTAATCTTCTTTTTTCTACATTCAAGTGGGGCCCACGTGTGGACAATCCACTCCATCCATCTATTTGGCCATCAGTGGGCCCGAAAAACTTTGGAACAAGATGATATTTGCACTTTCCTTCTTCTAGATCTATATGATCTTCTAAACAAGTTGAATGACGAATAAATATCACAGCAGGCCACACAAGATGCCCCACTTCGCCTCACAGCGCAGCCCACTTGTTGGCCTCTTAACAATCCATAACATTTAAAGAAAGAGAAAGAAAAAGGAAAGAAGGGGGGTGATCAAGCCATTGGATGGGCCCCCCGCTACTATGGGGCTCTCCATACACATCTAACACAAACAAGGTAGGTCCCACCCTTGTGGGCCCATGGAAATGAAAGAAAGAAAGGAAAAAAGGGAGAGTTTGTCCTCCCTTGCACTTACAATGACGTTGAAAGGTTGGATTGGATTGGATTAGCGATCGGACGGCTCGGATTGCCCTAGCTCCTCCTAGACTTCTCAATTCTCAAACTTCCCTTCAAGCTCTCTCTCTTATCTCTCTTAAACACTCTTTCAAATCTCTCTAATTTCTTATCTTTCCTCTCCAATCTCCCTCTAATTTTCCCTACTCTTTTCTCTCTCTAATCTCTTTTCTTTTCACTCTCACTTGCTAGGAAAATTGTGGAAATGAGAGGGGTTTGGGGGCTTTGTGGTAGAACTTTTTGGATAAAGAGAAAAATAGGAAAAGATGGAGGGGTAGAATGGGGAGTGGGAAAGAAAGAGGGGAGTAGCTTAGCATGGGTAAAGGTATGGGTGAGTGATGGGAGGCATGGGCTTGTTTGACTAATGAAGAGAGAAAGAGGGGTATGATTGATGGGTTGATTGATGGATTGATTGTTTGATTGACGGATTGATTGGACTACTGCAAGATTTGTGCAAGTGGGGCCCACGTCACGTGTGCGTTGTGCAGTCCACATCAGATTGTGCCAAAACTACAACTTCTAATCTAGGTGTCGCAATGGGGCGTGCCACGTGGCGTTGGAATCACAGCGCCTGCGCGGTCGCCAAGGTACAAGTTCCAGGTCATTGCGGTGCCAAAATAGGGTTACAATCGAAGCTCGCCGATTTGGTCCATCTAGGATGTGCTGGCACTGAAAACGAAGCATACAGTCGGCTTCACAGGGTTACGGGCCTTACACTTTGTGAACCTCATCAGGACATGCTGGGCTACTCATCACTGTGTCAAAAGAGTTGGCCTGAGTCCTCTACTTATTCATGACCTGGTCGATGTTAATACCCAAAGACATTACTCTGCATATCACTAGAGCAAGGCCTCCCTCAACAACATCCAAGTCAGCTGACTTCACCCACTCATAAAGTTGGTCATCCGCATCGCCACCAAGATGTGCTTCTGCGCCTATCAACATCAGGTCCAACAGGTCATGATCTATAGACTGCCTATGCCTCTACCCATAGCTGTCTCTCTTTCAACTTCATCTTATAGTGACAATATACTAGCTTCTACAACTTCTCCTATAAAAAGATGTTGTATTGCAAGAAGAGAAATAATGTAATAATAACAGTGACACCATCAATTGCAGCAAATACGATAATATGACACTCCACACAACCTTCACAAGCTGAACACATTTAGAAATCTCAAACTCATAATAAATTTGCAGAGTAACTAAATGCAGCAGCATATTCCTAGGACCACTGGTTTAAAAGCTACAACACCCGGATGCTTGCACATGGTCAAAGTACCATCTCAGATACAGCAAGATACCAATTCGAGTACCGGATGGTAGTAGAATATGTTTGTACTGGATGCTAGTAGAATATGTTTTAACTGATTTCTAGTTCTTGTTCTAACTTCTAACATATGTATACATATTAGATCATATGTTTAATATAAAAGTCGAAAATATTAACATTTTGTTAAATGCAACAAGCTAGAAAGATTAAAAAACTACCTTCTTAATAGAATGTGTGAACTGATTCTTGTAATTTACTAAAATAAATACGAATTCCTGTACTTTTGAGAAATGAAGAGTTGTATCCCCATTCCTGTGCCTACGTTTGAATCAGTATTAGCATCTAAGTCATAGGCTAAAAGTTCACTGCTACCAATTTTCAGGAACATCAAATTAGGAGAAATGTAAAACAACTGCAAAAATTACTATTGAAATTCCAACTGACTTTGTATAGGGAACCAAACCCCATATATAAAAATGATATGTAAATAAAATGGAAAGCTACATTATTTGAATGAAAACATAGTATATACTGACTTGATAAAGCACTTCATCTGCAATCCAATTGCCAATACCCGCAAGGTAACTCTGCACCATGAATGTTGTCTAAAGGTCACCATTTAATTAGAAAAGAATAAAAAGACAAATAGAAAGATATAATTCCCAATTATATACTTCCTACCGTCACCTGGCCCAGAAATAGGCCAGTCCGCTCATCCCCACAGGCCATACATGAACATTGAACCAGTTCATCACTAAGGCCCTTTATGGGTTGGGCCAGCCGGATGGATCTTTGGGCCTGGCCCTTCATGGGTCAAGGTCTTTGGCTTAGGCCCATCAGGTCATATCGGTTCTATAAGTTCAGGCCCAATTGCTAATCAGGCTGGGTTCAGGTAGAGCTCAATGGTCCATCAGGTTGGGTCAAGCTAGGCCAGGCTCTTGAGCTTGACAAACTTTTTTAATTGGGTCCGACTCAAGCCTGAAAGTTTTGGAACACTTCTGGTTCAGGCATGAGCTTGGGCCTTGTATTTTCAGGTAAGGCTCTGGCTGACCCTGGCCCAACTCATTGACATAAGGGCTATCAACAGGTCGGGTTCGGGGCGGGTCCAGGTATACCCATACCAGACAGACCAATTTTTGAGTCCTATTAGGTCGGGTCCCAGGTCAGGGTACCACAGTTGAGATCCCAGATCCAGATCCGATGGAACTCAGGTTCCGATCGGGTACCCATTGGGCCATACAAAGCATGTGCGTGGCTTAACAAATGCTAGCGCATTAATTATAATTAATCCAGCCTCCCTAATTGGCAATTTCCCTTGCGTCTCCTCATGAAAAAGCCACTCCATTAATTTAATTGTAATTAATTCAGCCTCCCTAATTGGCAAAATCCGATGCCTCTCCTCACCCCATTAAGACAACTTCATTTCTAAAATTAATGCTATGAGGGCTACTATAGTAATGGTAATTAATGCTCCATGTTCATAGTATCAATATGGTTACATGTATTGATGACCAGGGATGCAAAAACATGCAGCGGTATCACCGATACTCAGAAAAATATCAAACATTGGGGAAAATGAAGAATTTTTCAGTAAAACTTCATGAGACATTAAAAGACCCACGTAGGAATCAAAATATTGTAAAAAAACAACTATACATAATAAGTTCTATTTTATAGGGGCCTAACCATGTGCTGTCGAAAAAATCAGTCTATAAAATACATATGTAAATTTGTACCCAATCAATAGATTGGCCAACACTCATTAATATATAAAATTTCCACATCAATTAACAGTGAAGAACACAAATTCCAATTTAAAAATTGAAGATTTTAGATGTTTCCAATTTCCCCCGCTTTCATTTAAATGTTAAGTTTTCCGCACAAATCCATGTCGATGCATAGACATGGATTTCCATTGCAATCCATGCTAACATTTGAAAAGAAAAATGTTTCTATGGATTTTTATAGGGGCCTAACCATCTTCAGCTCGAGTCAACATTTCTCCCGAAGTCCAAACTTTTATTTAATAAAATCTAAGAGTCAACATTTTGTTCCTTGGGTAATTCCGATCACACTCTTAGATTTTTATAGGGGCCTAACCATCTTCAGCTCGAGTCAACATTTCTCCCAAAGTCCAAACTTTTATTTAATAAAATCTAAAAGTGTGATCGGAATTACCCAAGGAACAAAATTCTAAAGAAAATCCCAAAAATTGGAGATTTTTTGGTTTTTGGAAAATTTTCCAAATTTATGTCAATTTTCACCTATTTACTGATGTTTCTTTGGTACCGTCATATCGGTGGTAGTGGGTATATTATTGATAGTTCAGGCAGGGGAATTTTGTAAGGGATTCCTCTCAAAGAATCGCATATATCAATAACATCAACAAGTATTGCCAACATTATCGAAAATACCGGTAATATTTGGAAACTTTTATACTTCCAGCAGTTTCGATATCGCTGACCTGGTGATACTGATAATATGAACAATATTATTGATAATATCACCAATATTTCGAACATTGAATAATGCTTATAGCATCATATTTATATCATCATCTAAGCCTTATCCCAACTAATTGGGGTCAATATAGCATTATTATACACAGGGTTTTGCCGAACATCCCCATAAGTTAGCAACATCCCCAAACTTTTTGAATGACACGGGGGACGCCCAATCATCAATCAGGAAAGTTCATTCAATGCTACCAATAAGAGCAAGCCATGGTGCAAAAATCACGCCGATTGTATGATCCTAACCCTTCAAATGGGGCCAATTTGTTACAACCATCCGTTGTTTGCGAGCCATAGATCACATGGTTGGACTCATCAAACCAACTTTGGAATCATAAGCAACACAAATTGGGATCTATCCACTAGGTCTTTCAAGATGATGATTGGAGTTATTTTGTTTCTCTGCTCAATCTTGGTTGTCTGTTTTCCATGATATTGATTAGGCGCTTAGGATCATCTGATTGGTGTGATCCTAGTTGTATGAATGAATGAATGGTTCATATTGATGATGAGTTACCCCATGTGCCATTAAAAGCATCAAGGATCTTAGCAAAACCCATATGGGTTATAAATAGTATATATAATGTATTGATAGCTTCTTCTTCTTCTTCTTTCGAAAGGCAACAAAATTTTATTAAACCACTTGCACGAGGTGAGAAAAGAATACACCCAAAAAAACACAAGCACATGCTAGAAAGAAGAGAGCTACCGAAGCGACCTAAACAAAAGCAGCCCAATCCGAAATGAGACCCTTAATTCTCAAAATAACCTCATTGACACCCACACACTCATTTTGAAAGCAACGTCTGTTCTGAGCACCCCAAATACCCCAAAAAATGCTCATAATAATCAGCCCCACTATGCTTTACCTGCTTTCCCAATTCCTCCCTGATGAGGACATCACATCACGTACACCTTTGTGCAAGTACCAGAGGAGGAGGCGGGCCCCAATCTCCCTGTGGCTAGGCGAGTATCCATGTTGAAGACCCCATAGTGTATGTACGAGCATCTGGAAGACCGCACACTGGAAAGATGCACATGGGTTGCTTTAGGGAGTGATTTGGACAATTGGATTTGAGGGACGCGACGATCGGACCGTTGGATCGCATGGATTACATGATCAGTCCCATTGATTGTGGACCACTTTTTCATCATAGGACATAAATGTTTTAGGATCTAGTTTTATGTTTGATTTATACTTTGGACATTTTATGAGTGGTTTTATATGTATTTTTCTTAGACTAAGGTTATTTTGGTTAAAAGACATAAAACATGGCTATTTTATAATTTTCTAAAGTTCTTGAGACTATATGGGGGGGGGGGGGGTTTGAAGCTCCCTAATGGCGGAGTTCTTGAGACAATCCTATTCTACACTGATGTGTCGGTGAAATCATGTTCTTGTAGGATGATACTTGGCAACTTAGGCTTAAACTATGCATGTTTTCCTCTTAGAATCTTGATATTTGTGATGATGTTAGCAAAATCTATGGTTTTCATTAATTAATTTAATTTTGTTGATTGATCTCTCACATTATTTGATTTCATGCATTGGTCCTGCATCAAATTTCGTATCAGAGAGGTTTAGCATAGGATTTTTGTGGTGCACTTAGGTTAGAGTCTATGTTTTAAATATTGACGATATCGGCCGATATATCCCATGATAAATCTTGTTCCCACCCCTACGATACATAACACATAAGTAGTGCCAATATATCTCACATGTTCAATCCGGTGAGCATTTTCAATTTCTGATCCTTTTTTTCTTAATTAAAATAATGTTAAATCAGTGTCGAAAGGTTACAAATCCATTGGTTCTTCATGTTTTGCATGAAAAATCATCGAGTTGGAGCTTTGATTTTGATATCCATTGGTTCTTCATGTTCTTCATGTTTATTTATTTATTTATTTTTATTTTTTCCTTCAACTAGTTGTCAATTGAGACTAATTTCGAAGTATTTAAGAGTATTCGATGAAATGATCATCACATACGCTCTAATTCCGAAATTTGAGTGTAGGCGGTCCAATTTGGGAAAATTTGGGGAAAATTCAAAATTTTCCTAATTTTTCCAAAATTGCTTGCAATGTTGCACTCCAAACATGAAATCAAGCATGCATGAGGGCTGATGTACTGATTTGTTGAGTCCTTGTCAATTTTTGAAAAATAAATATCATCTTTAATTAAAAATATTTTAAAAAAAATTCGAAATTTCCCTTCAAACAGCTGTCAATTGAGACTAATTTCGAAATATTTGGAAGTGTTTGATGAAATGATCATTACATATACTCTAAATGTTATGCATTTAATTTGAATATAGTTGCTTAGGACCCTATACAAAGGAAACCTATTATGTGCACTTCTTTTTTGAAATGTTATGATTTAAAAGTGTGTATTATAGTCTTTTTTAACAATCCTTGAAGTTTCATTGAAAAATTCAACCATTTCCCCAATGTTTCCCCATGTTTTCCAAAAAGTGCGATAAATTACTCGATACAAATGATATATCATGTGCGATAATCGATACGTATTTGTATCCCAAGGGTGCGATACGTAACACAATACCAATATTTCGAACATTGGTTAGAGTCACATCTAGGGTTGTTGGAGCATACATTACATATATAATCTAGGTTCATCTTGCTGAATTTTGTTCCTAGTTTGAAATGTCTCATTGCTGAATTTTCAGCTTGCGTTCTCCACATTACCATTGCTGAATTTTCAATGTTGTAATCTCAGGTTGTCACCTTGCTGAATTTTCAGTTTGTAATTTTCATATTACACTCTTGCTGAATTTTCAGCTTGATACTCTCAAATTGTTGTCCTATTGAATTTTCAGCGTAGTATTTGAGGTTGATGGCTTACTGAATTTTCAGATTAGTGTTTCTAGTGTGTCTAGTTTGATCTATAGGGTTTTTTTAATCTTTATCATAACATTACCCTAGGATCTAGGTTCCCCTTTTGAGTTCCCTTGTGTATGCCTACTCTTTCTAGACGTGGTTTTGGTCTACATCCCACTATGAATCTAAAAGAGTTTGTCGAGGCCCTTAAAACTATCAACCACCGTCTGACAGCCATTGAAGCGCACAATAGAACCACCGCCACTCAATCTATCATGACCAATGCATGCATCAATCAGCCTGAGGCTTCCCTTCAGGCGAACCCCGACACTAGAGAAGATGTTCAATCTCAAGCTGGAGATCAAGTTGATAGGCGAGGGCGTGGTCGTGGTCGAGCACAAGTGCAACCACAATGTGAGGAACATCATGACCGTCATGACCCGGACGCACAAGTCATGAAGGGTGTGAAAGTTGAGGCTCCCAATTTTGAGGGTTGCTTGGACCCCAAAGCATTCCTTGATTGGGTGGAAGACATGGACCACTATTTTGAGTGGTATGATATGTTTGATGCCCGTCGAGTGAGATTTGCCAAGATGAAGCTGTGAGCTAGGCCAAACTTTTTTTGACCAACATGGAGCGTAAAATTGAGAATGGAGAACCCCTAGTTACGCATTAGATTGAGATGAAAGAAGTCCTTAAAGAAAAGTACCTCCCTCTCTTACTACCAGAGGCTCCAAGACCAATGGCAGGGCTTGTGTCAGGGATCCATGATTGTGTCAGATTACATCGCCAAGTTCAAGGGATACATGATGTGATGTGATCTGATGTTGAGGACCCAATGATTACACTATCCAGATTCAGGATGAACCTCTGATTCGAGATCCAATGAGAACTCTATTCTCATGACATTGGCACCTTGGAGCACATGAACCAAGTGGTGCAAGACATCAAATACTATCTCAAAGCACTAGTTGAGAGGCGTTTTGACTCTCAAGATTCAAGTGTTAAGACTTATCCTCAAGGGACCAAGTCTAACATGAGAAATCGATCCAAGCCCCAAGTTGGTTCCCAATCCAACCCTAGAGATGTTAAAGGAAAAGGGATGGCAAGTACTAACTCTAGGGGATGTGAGTCAATGCGATACTTCAATTGCCATAAATTTGGTCACTTTGCGCATCAGTATCCATCGAAAGAGAGGAACAAGGCCCTAATGATTGGCGAAGGTGAGGAAGAGGAAGACGAACAGGGTCATTATGAAGAAGTCTATCAACCCAATATCACTGGTGCTAGTAACGAGGAAGTATGGGTAGAAGAAACCACGCCACTTGCCAAGGTATTCAAAATCGGTTACGTAACGGCAATGGTCACAACCGTTACGCGTTACAGGGTAGAAACGGCCGTTACAAAAAAAGGGGCCATAATGGCCTCATAACAATTTTTTCAAAAAATTAAAAATGGTCGTTACGGCCCGTATCATAACGGTAACAGTGGTGGCCATTACAGCCACCGTTACTGTTTTAGAACACCTTGCCACTTGCAGTAGTCAGATGCGCCTTGACCAATGCTAAGGACACTAATAACTGGCATCGGACTACAATTTTTTACACATGCAAAATGTGGGGAGAAGAATTGCTGCAAGTTGATCGTCGATAGTGATAGTTGTACAAATGTGGTCTCCACTAGCACCTTATCCCATTTGGGTTTGAAACCCAAACCGCACCCTCAGCCCTTCAGAGTTTCATGGATTGACGCATTTTCCATGCCCGTTACCTAGCGATGTCTTATGCATGTTCATTTTGGATCTTATTCAAATTTGTTGTAGTGTGACGTTTTGCCCATGGATGTTGGACACGTCATTTTGGGGCAGCCTTAGTTATTTGACCGCGATGTGACGATATATGGCCACTCAAATGTGTGTTCATTTATGCATCAGGGCAAGAAGATCACTCTAGTTCCTCTCCCGCCAAAAAGCAATGCAGAGAAGAAAGCTGAGGGGAAGTCGAGTAGCCCAAGGGATACAAGGAAATCCCAAACTAAATCTCTCTATGTTATCAATGCCAAGGAGTTCAAGAGAGAGGCCAAGGTGGATTCGATGGTGTACGCCTTGGTGGCTAGAGACGTTACACCCGAGGTTGGTGTAGAGGGACCCCCTGAGGTGATTTCGATTTTGCATGAGTTTCACGATGTATTCCCAGAGGACTTACTAGATAAACTTCCACCCGTGAGGGACATCCAACATGTCATTGATATTATCTCTGGGGCAACTCTACCAAACATTCCCCATTATCGAATGAACCCTACAAAGCATGCAGAATTGAAGAAGCAGGTAGATGAGCTCTTTCATTCAAGAGAGTTTGAGTCTATGTGTTGTGCTAGCGCTTCTCATGCCCAGGCAAGACGGCACGTGGCACATGTATGTGGACAGTAGAGCCATCAATAAGATCACAATCAAGTACCGGTTTCACATACCGTGTCTTGATGATATGTTAGACATAATGCTGAGTGCCACCATCTTTTCGAAGATTGACCTCAAGAGCAGGTATCACCAAATACGTATACGCCTAGGAGACAAATGGAAAACAACCTTTTAGATGAAAGATGGGCTATACGAGTGGCTAGTTATGCCCTTTGGTTTGACTAATGCTCCGAGCACATTTATGAGAGTGGTGACCCAGGTGTTGAGACCCTTTATGGGTAAGTTCCTTATGGTGTATTTCGATGACATTCTTATCTATAGCACATCAAAGGAACAACATCTCCACCATCTAAGGCAAGTTTGTGGGGTCCTCATAACTGAAAAGCTTTATGCCAACCTTAAGAAGTGCACATTCATGTCAAAGAGTTTTCTTAGGGTTCATAGTATCATCTGAGAGGGCATGAGAGCAGACCCCAAGAAGGTCAGGGCCATAGTTGAGTGGCTTAAACCACGCAATATTCATGAGGTGCAAAGCTTTCACGGCTCGGCAACTTTTTATAGGTGGTTCATTGAGGTTTTAGTTCCATCATGGCTCCCATCACCAATCGCATAAAGAAATGGGTGTTTGTATGGACTAAAGCTGCCTCTAGAGCATTTAAAAAGATTAAGAGCAAAATGAGCGAAGCTCCCGTCATGTGCCTTCCAGACTTTTCTAAAGTCTTTGAAGTTGCGTGTGATACATCTAGGGTAGGTGTAGGTGGAGTGCTTAGCCAAGAAGGGCACCATGTTACTTATTTTAGCAAGAAGTTAAATGAGGCGAAGCAACGGTATTTTACCTATGATAAAGAGTTCTATGCGGTCATTCAATCATTACGCCATTGGCGTCATTATTTGTTATCGCAATAATGCCTTGTTTTCTGACCATAAGGCCTTACGTTACCTCGATTCCCAGAAGAAACTAAACCTTAAGCATGCTGAATGGGTCCAATTTCTTCAAGAACATTCTTTCGTTCTTAAACATAAGGTTGGGTTCAAGAACAAACCTACTAATGCCCTTAGTCGTCGTGTGGCACTGCTCCAAAGTATGAGTGTGGAAGTGACTGGGTTTGAGCAGCTGAGAGGAGTATCTTACATGCCCAGACTTTGGTGAGTTATACGCGTCATTACAAGATGATTAGTCAAGCGTCAGTCGCGGGTTTGTCATCATCGGTGAGTTCCTATTTAAGGTGACAAACTCTGCATTTCCCATACTTCCCTCCATCATTTCCTAGTTTGAGAACTTCATGCAACAGGGGTAGATGGTCATTTGGGGAGGGACCGATTTCCTTGTTTAAGAAAGTTCACCATGTCACTGATATTCCTCTTCACGTTTTCGGCTGCACTGCTTATGTGCATGACTTCTCTCCCTCCCAAACAAAGTTATCAAATAGATCCATCTCTAACATGTTTTTTGGGTATTCACCTACTCAAAAAGGTTATAAATTTATGGATCCTCATACTGGTCATTGCTATGTCACTCTAGATGCGACATTTTTTTAGCCTCTCAGTTTCTTTTCTCCGAAGACTTCCTCTCCTCTCTTATCCCCTACATCATCTCCTCCATCTCTGGTAGTACCTTCCTCATCTGCGCCATTCTCTCCGCCATCACTTCACCTGCCTCCACTTCCACCTCAACCACCGCCACCACGCCGGTCCACTCGCCCCAACCCTTGACCTCTCCATTTACAGGACTATGTTTGCACTCAAGCCTCATCTATCTCGCAACACAGAAAAGGACGAGCCAACATGTAACTGCCCCCACCATCATCAGGCGCTGCAAGGTCTACTCCTGACTCGAATCTTTCTACTTCTCCGGGGAAAGGTATTAATCCTTACACATTTCATCCTATTCAGCATTTCGTTTCTTATCAGTCATTATCTCCATCCTATAGAGCTTTTATTGCTAATGTTGATTCTGTCTCTTTTCCTACATGAGTGGAAGTGGCCTTAGCACACCCTCACTAGAAGCATGCGATGCTTGAGGAGATGAATGCCTTATAAAAAAAATCAAACTTGGGAGCTTGTTGATTTACCAGCCGGAAAACATGTTGTAGGTTGTAAGTGGGTTTCCACTGTCAAGCATAAACCTAATGGTACCATTGATCGGTACAAAGCACGCCTTCTTGCAAAAGGCTTCATAGACTTATGGCATCGACTACAAAGAGACTTTTGCCCTGGTTGCAAAAATGAATTCTATTCGGGTTCTCTTATCTATGGCTGCAAATTTGGGTTGGCCACTGCATCAACTTAATGTCAAGAATGCTTTTTTACATGGTGACCTTCATGAAGAAGTGTATATGTCCTTACCTCCTGGGTTTCTTCGTAAGAGGGAGGAACATAAAGTTTGTCGCCTTCGCAAGTCCATCTATGGCCTCAAGCAGTCACCACGGGCGTGATTTGACAAATTCACTCATGCCATGCAGGCTGCCCACTTTCACCAGTGCAACTTCGATCATTCCGTTTTTTGGAAGCACACCACCAATGGGATCATAGTGGTCTTGGTCTACATTGATGATATCATTGTTGTGGGCAATGATTCAACTACTATATCCGGCATTAAATCACATATTGCTAGCACCTTTGAGGTAAAAGATTTGGGCTCCTTGCATTATCTTCATGGCATTGAGATTGCTCGTTCTCGCTATGGTATTTCCTTACGTCAAAGGAAATATGCACTGGACTTACTCAATGAGACAGGCATGTTGGGCTGTAAATCTGTTGCCACTCCTCTTGAAGTCAACCATCAGCTCACCTCTTTTCATGGTGAGCCTCTCTCTGATCCTGGTCCTTATAAGCGACTCATTGGCCGACTTATTTACCTGACTATTACAAGACCCGATATCTCTCATGCTGTGAGTGTGCTCAATTAGTTTATGCACTCACCATGGGCTGCCCATTTGGATGCTGCCTATCGTGTTCTCTGTTATATCAAAGGCTCTCCTGCTAAGGGCCTTCTCTATTCCAAACATGGACACTTGCCTATTTCCGCTTTTTCTGATGCAGACTAGGCCGGTGCCAAAGATGACCAGAAATCTACAACTGGTTACTGCTCGTTTGTGGGGGGAAATTTGATTACTTGGAAAAGTAAGAAGAAGCCGGTTGTTGCTCAATCCAGTGTTGAGGCATAATACAGGGTTATGGCCCATACCACTTGTGAGTTACTTTGGCTAAAGAAATTCCTGATTGAGCTTGGCTTCTCTCCATCTACACCTACACAGATGATGTGTGATAATCAGGTTGCCATTCACATTTCTAGCAATCCGGTCTTCCATGAGCGCACAAAGCATATTGAGGTGGATTGCCATTTTATTCGAGAGGTCCCATGAAATTGTAACTCCACATGTTCGCACTAGGGACCAACTGGCAGATGTTTTCACTAAACCTCTTTCACGTGACCAGCATGACTCAATCATTTCCAAGCTTGGCCTTTCGAATATCTTCAGACCCAGCTTGACGAGGGGTGTTGAAGGAAGTCCGACGCCGAACCCGTCGGACTCATGATACGAGCCCATCCATTCAGCTCATCTGTATCTTCCTTTTTTTGCATTGTTTCTAATTGTATTTTTCCTCCAAGCATTTAATATTCTAGTATAAATATATGGGTTGTGTATAGCTCATTAATATACACAATCTCTTTTCCCAAATCTTGTCTTATAACAATGTTGAAGGAATGAGTCCGACGCCGAACTCGTCGGACTCGTGATATGAGCTCATCCATCCAACACATCTGTACCTTCCTTTTTCTATATTGTTTCTAATTGTATTTTTACCATAAATATATGGGTTGTGTGGCTCATTAATATACACAATCTCTTTTCCCAAATCTTGTCTTATAACTAGGTATCAGAGCGAGTTGTTCCCAGGGAGACGTGAGTTCTGCTGGCGCAGCATCACCACCACCTTCTCCACCGCCGCGGCACCACTGAAACCGACAACTTGTTCTTCACGCCCACGTACCAGATCCGGGCATCACAACCAGATCCCTCTCTTCTTCTCCATGCCTCTGAATAGGGCGACACCACCATGGCTTAGACAGAAGGATCTGAGCCTTAACTGGCGGTAATAAGTTGTTCTTCTTCCGAGAACTACCTCACCACCAACCTTCATAGCCAGTGTCTGCATCACCTGCTTGCATCCGACACCCATCTACCATTAAATCCAGCCACCACAACAGATCTGGCATCAGCGATTACAGTCATTTTCCTCGACGTCGGGGCCATCTTCTATATCGAACCCAACTCCAACTGCGACCAGTGTTCGTATTGTCGGCGAAAAATCGATATCATCGCCGATAATCGTTTCTCTTCCAAATATCGGTGATATATTGGCGATATATCATCGATAACGTTGATGACAACGAAAATATCGACAATTCGACGATTATATCTCTGTATATAGCCTTAAATTCAAAAAAAAAAAAGAAAAAAAAAAGCGAGAGATATTAGATTAGATAGAACAGGTAATTGAATAGAACCATACCTATGGAAGGAGAATCCA
Source organism: Magnolia sinica (assembly GCF_029962835.1). NCBI lineage: Eukaryota > Viridiplantae > Streptophyta > Magnoliopsida > Magnoliales > Magnoliaceae > Magnolia > Magnolia sinica. Next base: position 48,626,946 of record NC_080582.1, read on the forward strand.
ACGGAGCTACCCACATTGCGACAGCTGCTGCTGAGGGAATAGGCGTGAGTTTTAGGGTTTTGAAAGAGGGGTCGAAGCTATTTGTTGTACTTTACCTTTTTAACTTTTTCTAAAGTATACTTTTTCCACCATTTAAAAGCATATGTCACCACTATTTTGAATGGAAATAAAACTAATAGTTTAACTTTTAAGTTACTTTTAGAGTGTGAGTTTCATATCATGTAATAAAAGTGGTTCACCACCACTTTAAGAACCAAAAAATACAGTTGTAAAAAAACTAAAAATTTAAATAGAGTGGGATATTTATGGCAGGTGAGGCCCTGACTATGGGGCCCACCATGATCTACGTATTCTATATCCACATTGTCCATTCATTTTGCCAAAACGTTTTATGGCACAAGCCCAAAAATGAAGATCCAAATCACGTGGACCATATAACAACGGTGATTGAATGCCATACCATTAAAAACTTCCTAGGGCTCACCTTAATCTTTCCATAATGTTTATTTGTCATCTAACCAGATGCTAAGGTCACGTGAACATGGATAAAGGGAAAAAGGAAATATCAACTTGATCCAAAACTTTTGTGGCCCATTTATGGTCAATCACCATCGTTTCCTATGATAAAGTCCACTTGAGAATTGGATCCACTTCATTTTTAGGTTCATGTCCTAAAAGGATCTTGTAAAATAGATGGATATAGAATACATAATTCAAGGTGGTACAAATGGTGCATATTCTAAAACTAAAATTTTAAGTTCATTTGAGGTTGTGCATGGCTACAAACCTAGGAAACCTATAGATCTCATACATATGTTTTGGTCCTATAGGCTATCTGAGTCAGCACATGAGTTTGCACGTAACATACATGAGTTGAATAGTGAGATCAGGAAGGGAATTAACTTAAGTAATGAAAATATAAAGCATTTACTGATTCTCATCGCAGATATCAGGAATTCCAGGTAGGAGATTATGTCGTGGTTCATATGAGGCCTGAACGGTTTCCACATGGGGATGTTAAAAAATTGCAAGCGCGTAGTGCAAGACCATATAAAATACTGCAGAAACTGGGTCCAAATGTGTTTGTAGTAGACCTTCCACCTACAATGGGAATTAGCTCTACTTTTAATGTGGAAAATCTAGTACGATAAAAGGGTCCTGCTACCCCGTGCCCCCCCCCCCCCCCATGGCCAATCCATAACCTATAGCCTTTATTTGACCCATCATCCAAGCCTTTGCCACCTTTACCCTCCTGCTCGAAGTGAACAAGTTGAAGATATACTAGATGCGCAAGCGGTCTCCACTCGCCATAGGGGATTTCAGAAATTCCTCGTCAAGTGGAAGAACATGCCAGTTTCAGCTAGCAAGTGGATAAAGAGCTGCAGACTTTAGATGTCGACATCCTTGAGCCTTATACGAGTTTTAGTCCGCCAAAGGCGAACTCTTCTCAGCCAAGGAAAGTTGATGAGGAAGCGAGCCCTAGTCTCCATGTGGCTAGGCGAGTATCCGTGTTGAAGACCACATAGTGCATGTACGAGCATTTGGAAAACCCCACACTAGGAAGATGCACATGGGTTGCTTTAGGGAGTGATTTGGACCATTAGATTTGAGGGACGCGATGATCGAACCGTTGGATCGTATGGATTACATGATCAGGCCGTTGATCGTGGACCATTTTATTCATTATAGAATATATATATATATATATATATATATATATAATTCTTTGTTTCTTCTTCATGCGATGTGAAGACTTGTTCCATGCGATTTAGAACAAAGATTGGTGAGATGCCTATCTTCAATCACGAGAGTGTGAGGCTTCCAATTATCCACTTTTGAATCTTCATTCTTCGTTCGAGAAATTCTATTCAAATCTCTTCTTCTTTTTTCGGGGGGGGTGTCATGTGAAGCTCCCTAATGGTGGATTTCTCTCTATCAAAAAACAAAAAGTCTTCGTTTCTTCTTCTTCATGTGATGTGAATCATGGAAGTGCGCATCTTCCAGTTATCCACCTTTGAATCTTCGTTCGAGATATTTTGTTGAAATCTCCTTTATTCTTCATCTCAAACCATCTAAAACCCTTCCAACACCTTCCTTTCTTCTTCCTTATCCTTTCCATAAAAACCCCACGGTTACGGACCAAACCCTAGCCAACCAAGCCCCACACGTGTGACCGTACGGGCACACGTGCGAGCCCACGAGCTGGTCTGTACGTCCACATATCTATTCCCCCTTACATCTTTCACCCTTCCAAACCCCCATCATCCCTTGTCCAAAACCCTAACCCTAACCTTAAAATCCCAAATCTACTAATTTTTCGCAAATTCTCAAACCCTAGATCTTCAAATCCTTCAATTAACCTCAAATCCCTAATTTTCCTATATCCAAAACCCTAACTCCCATCTCATAATACCTAAATCCTTTAATCCCTTCATCCAATTCTCCAATTTAGCCTTAATCTCACCATTTTCTCCAAACTTTCCTAACCTTAGCTTCAGCCACACCCAAATCTAGTAAACCCTAGGTAGTATTAGACCTAACTCTATGATATTTGGATGTTTCTACATCCATTGGATCCTAGCATTTCATGTTTAATGACCTTGTAAGACGATGCTTGGCAACTTGGGCTTAAACTATGCATGTTTTCCTCTTAAAATCTTGATATTTGTGATGTTGTTAGCAAAATTTGTGGTTTTCATTAATTAATTCAATTTTGCTGATTGATCTCTTACATTATTTGAGTTCATGAATTGGTCCTGCATCACTCCCCCATGCCAAGCCCACAACAAATCTTCCACCAACTTCGACATCACCCAATGATTATGAAAGAGACAAAGGAATAACTCTCAAACTTTAGACACAAAAGGGCAATGGATGAACAAATGGTCAATCGACTCCTCATTTCCCACACATATCAAGCATACATTAGGAAGGACCAGGGATCTCCTCTAAAGGTTATCAATTGCTAGCACCCTCTTCCGGCCCACCAACCATGTAAACAATGCCATTCAAGGGGGAGCTCCATAAAACCAACCATGAAACGAATGAGAAGGTCAGGAGAGTGCAGGGAGCATAAATCAAGCAGAAATCAAGCTGAGAAGCAACCGCGCAGAGAACTTCCTGGATTTGTGCCTAGACCAAATAATCGAGTCTTCCTCTTGAACCGAAGGGTGCACATCCTTCAAAAGATCCAATAACCCGAAGACTTCCACAATCTCACTATCCAACATGTTCCTGCGGCAAGGGGGATTCCACACCACCGAATACCTAGGTAACGAGAAGCGGTTTGCCACTAAAATAGACCTATCAATGGCAAGGCAAGCCACTTGAAGGAAGAGATCCTGAAAAGCACGATCACCACACCGAATATCCATCCAGAAGAAGATCTGCTGCCCACTACCAAGCGCAAAGGAAATCCCACTACGAACCAAATGAGAAGACGCCACAATTGATTTCCAAATGCTCGAAGCTCTATATAAAGAGGAAGACTTCAAAAACCACCCATTTTCCTGCACCCCGTACTTACTAGAAACCATTTCTCTGCACATCTTACCTGCCTCTGTTCCAAATTTCCAAATCCACTTACTAAGTAAAGTTGTATCCGTATCACCCAAGCTTCTAAGCTCGGCTCCACCCTCATTAGTTGGCTTACACACTGGTTGGGCCCACCTTTTGCACAACTCATATGTCCTATACTAATTAACACATTGCCATGAGAGAGAGGTTGCAGGTCACCACCAACAGGTTGTAGGTGATGATTCCTCTCAATAGTTTGTCCCATCTCAAATAAAGAGGCTCTTGACTGCCAAAAATGATCCTACCCACTTGACCAAATGTAATCCTCTAAATCTAAACAACCCATGCAAGAATTTCATCCTCTTAAAAGAAAGACCAACTTAGAGCTCAAGGTGCTGCCTCTTCAAATATAGGAACTAAGCACCTTCTTAAATAATTTTGTTTTTAAATTTTAATGAGAATAAGTGCCACGCATACACTTCTTCCTCTACCAACAATTAGGATGGGCGCTCTCCTTCATGAGATGCCAAGCCAATGCTCCTCCAAAGTGTACTGAAGGCTGATGACCTAGGCGATGGGCCTTCGTGATCACCCATTGTTCCCATCCAAATTTTATTTTTTTTAAAATAATAATAATAATAATAATGTGCAATACTTGGTACAAAATATGAACTGCCATGAGAACAGTGGGAAATATGCAGAATATTTCAACCTGGTCAAGTAATAAAGCCTTAATTGCAATCTTCTTTTTGCTCATGGATTCCACGAATTCATCAACCTGCATAGGCTCTGTTAGTGCATCTGGACCTAGCTCAGATATTGGGGGCACAGATTCTGGCTGCATAAACAAAGCTATAAGTACAAGGCAGCGAGAAAGAAACAATGTCATTAAGGACCACAAAAAATGGAATTTGGAAAAAGTGCAGCAAACTGAGTGATGACTAATGAGTGATACATCTTCAAGCAAGCGGACTTTAGCGAAACGCCTTTTATCCGTGAAAGAGAATTCCAAACCATCATCAAGCTGGTACATCATAAACAGCTTTTGTTATAGACCTCAAAGAATTAATCGGCAGGTGCTAAAACTAATGCATATACAGACACGTGCTAAAAGCATGAGCAGACTAACCAATGCATATACAGAGGCATGCTCAAAACATGAGCACACTAACTAATGCAACCAGGAAGGTATGCATAGGCACGTCTGCATCTCAAAATGACCAAAAAATTACTTAATGAAGGAGAAAAGACATGATGTAGTTTTATCCAAATGCCTCAAATAATGTGAAGAAATCAAACTGTATGAAATTCCAATCAAAGTAAATTTCAACTGCTTAAGATATTGAACTTAAAATTTTAGTTTCAGAATATGCACCATTTGTACCACCATGAATGTGGGAGCATCTTTTATATTTGTGGTGCCTAAGGGGGGAGCAGAGTAGCTTTCAGATTTTAGACCAATTAGAATAGGTGGAAGAGTGTAGAAAATCATAAGGTATTAGCAGGGTGGATTAAGGTGCTGATGCCATGGATTATATCACCATTTCAAGGCACCTTCATCTTAGAAAGACAGATATTGGACTGAATTCGGCAAGTGAATGTAGACAGTCAAGGAAATGATTGAATTGGGAAGAGAGGTGTTTAAAACCAACATGGAGAAAACGTATGACCATGTGGATTGGCAATATTCACACGTGATGCACTGTATGGGAGTCAGGGTGAAGTGACGTAGCTGGATCAAGGCATGCTTATCTTTCGCCTCCTTTTCAATTTTTATTAATGGAACTCTAGCAGATTTGTTTTCAAGCTCACATGGTTTAAGACAGGCATTAATCCCTTATTCCCCTTTCTTTTCTCTATTGTAGGTGTGGCAATGGGCCAGGCCCTAGTCTCCTAAGCCTCGGCCCTAGCCCTAGCCACATGGCCTAGGTCAGGGAAGGGAGTGAAATGATCAAAGGCTTAAAATAGTCCAATCTAAGAATTTTTTGGGGTGATCCCTTTTTTCCATGACGAGCTTCATTATTTAAATGGTTTTAATCATTAAACATAACTTAGATCCAAGATTGGTTTTGTATTACACATGTGGGTTGAATGGAACCCCTTACAAATGTCTTTAAACCGTCCATGTAAGATCTCTATGAGGTGGGCCTCATCGATCAACAGTCTGGGACTCTGGATAGTCCTAAAGGCTGGATGATGAAATCAGGTAAACCAGTGGACCCCACTGCGTTGTGATTTCAGATTAATATGCGTAAGGGGTTGGAATGCTATAGCCGCGATACGCAGGTAGCTGTTTGTATAACACTAGGAATCTAATGTGTGGAGCTGTGGGAAGAGAGTTTTGATGGGTTTCAAACTCTCTTCACCACATCATCCATATAAGGAGGCTAGGTCCCCGATCCTACACCATCGTAGAAATACAATTCCCATCTATTCTTCTAATCGGGGTGTAAGGAGAGGAAGATCCTAGTTGATTCTGGCATTCTGTTTCTTCAACTATGGCGTCTCGGATAGGTAAGCCATCTAAACCATTCGATCTCTATGTCCTATGCACAGCTAGATCTCAGGGATTTCCGCATTAAGCTAGAATAACAGTTGGTATCAGAGCCACTGTGCATAGGTATGGATGATCGGATTCAGCTATTCCAGATTCAAATTCCATATCAGATAATTAGGGTTTTCAAATTCGAAACCCATATCAGAAAATTAGGGTTTTTTCAAATTTGAAACCCATATCAGCTATTAGGGGATTTTATTCGAATCCAAATTCTATAATTAGGGATTTGAATCCCAAATTCAGATTTACAGGATTCGATTCCTGTATCAATCCTAATTAGGGATTTTGGATTCCAATCCCCAAATCAGGATAGTTGGAGATTTGGCATCTATTCGTATTCCCAAATCAGGCAGATTGGGATTTTGCACTTCGAAACCTAATTGGGGATTTTTCGAATCCCAACTCAGAACATTAGGGATTTCCATTCCCACATCAGGAACCTTTCGAATTTCCTAATTAGGGATTTGGACTTCGAAATCCAAATTATTTTAAGTCCAATTAGGATCTTCGTAATCTGTTCATCTCAGCTTCTGTGGGCCCTTACCTGCAATTTGTGAGTACCGTCAACCATCATCAAGATCCGGAATTGCAGACGAAGGCAATGGCATGCCATCTTCCTTTCGACCATGTTTTGAAGCCATTACCGGCATCTCATGGGGGAGCAAGCATTGCAAAAAGATATCTGGATCTTTATAGGTGGCTGTGAGCAAAGACGTGTGTGAAAGACTGTTTAGTGGAGTTAGGATGGCAGCTAGTGTGAGATATTCAATTTAGAAGAAACTTAGGAGAAGAAATCTCAAAGTTTGAAGAATTGATGGGCTCTCTTCAACAAGCACCAATTGGGGGCAGTGCAAATGATTGGAAAGTTTGGAGGTGGACAAGCTTGAGGGACTTTACAACTAAGTCCATCCAGATTTTGCAAAATAAAAAAATAAAAAATAAAAATCTTCTTTTCCTCTTGTGTTTTGATCTTCAATAGCGCCCCAAGGGTTTTGGTTTGCATGTGAACTACAATGAAGGGGAAGATATTTGTTGACATTCTCAAGAGAAGAGGATTGAATATTCCCAACAGGTGGGAAATGTGCAAAAGCAAGGAGTTGACCAATCACTTACTGGTTACTGCTACATGTGCATGTTTGTTGTTGAATGGTTGATGGGTGAGAAGTTGTATGAGGTGCTGGACAGTTGAGGGAATTGCTCATTCAGATCCAACGGTAATGTTAGCTGTGTGTTGGGAGTTGTGTCTCAAGAGAAATAGGTGTATCTTCAGAGAAGAGGAGCTGCCTGTCCAAGGTGCGGCAGAAAGAATTAAGAATGACCTATTCCTATGGGCGTTGAACCACAGAACCTTCAAAGGACTTCCTCTGGACTTGTCATTGAGTAGATGGAAGAAAACTTTGTGGTTGAACTTGAAGCAGACCTTAGTGCGTAAGACTACTGGAGTGCCCATCAGTGGTGCTGGATTGGGTTTTTGAATTCCAGGACTTTGGAACAAGGAGAGTGGCAGGGCAAGAATCAAGGGTCTCTTGCCGAATCCAAAAGAGAGGACCATTGGCAGTTCCAATGATTTAAACGTTTTGACTGAAGGGATGACAGATGATGATGGCAAATGGACGGAAGTGAAAAGACACACAAAGGGACTATTCAGTCTATTCATGCTATATTCCCTTAGCCTCATTAGCAAAAGGCCTGTTAGAGAAGAATTTCTTTCTTTCTTAGGTTTGATTATGTTAGCCCTTGTTGTGAGAATATTGTATATATGGGTTGTTAGAATATTTTGTATATGGGTTATTAATGCGGACATCGGTGGTGCACCATTTAGAGCGTACCAGAGGAGGAGGCGTCGCCGACAGAGTACTGGAGTGGAAGAGTTGATGTGGATGGATGTTGGGTCCATCGGACCCATTTTCTGACGTGTTACGAGTACAAGAGCAGCATGACCGCACCCTGACCATATATCCATGCGTCGGATTTCACACCCTACCACACGGGTGTTTTAGTTTTGGGCATTTTTGTTCTTTTCTTTATTTCAGGGGTTTTATTGCACGTTCTTTACTTTTCATCTTCTTTTTTTTTTTGTTATTTTTCTTGTTTTCTGGGGCTTTAGTGCACTTTAACCTTTTCCATAGCTTATATATACATTGTGAGAAACCCTATTTTCATTATTATTGAATGAATAGAAATTCGTCTCTTTTCTTCTTCTTTATTCAAGAGATGAGGGTTTCGGGATTGGCCCTTGGGTGTTGAGGATTCCACCCCAATTTCAGGTTTCCTTCTTTCTAGATCTTCAAGGTGCAGGAAAATGTAAGAATCATCCTCCTCCTTTTCTTTTGACGACAAAAGGACCTGTATTTTCTTCATCTCCAACCCTTCATTCTTCACCCCTTTCGTTCCTCTCTGGATATCCCCTTTCTAGTTTGAATGAAAAAGAGGGATGGTTAGTCAGTAGAATCAGATACAAACTTGACTGTGGACTGACTTATGCTAGATCTGGGATATTCTCATATCCCTATGTCCTCTCTTTTTACTGTTTACGCGATTTTATGCTAAGGGGCATGATCTTGACGAAATAACCTCATCTTTGTTTTGAAGTTTACCTAATCCCTTTGACTTGAAACGGTTTGTTAATTGGTGTATTTATTTAAACATTCTTTAACCTGATTATACATGCATCTAGGATTAGGTCATCATATGTCCCTGCATCAAATTCGGTATTAGAGCTCAGTTTTAGCGTAGATCAGTTTATTGTCAATCCATCTTTGTAGTCAAATTTTCTACAGAAACCATGACCGCTCTGTGTAGGGGGCATATTTTGTTGAGCTTAGTCAGTCCTTTTTTCCTAGGTTTTGTTGAGTCCCCATATAGATTTAGGCCATATAGGGTAGTTGTATTGCATTGGTATCATTGTTTTTACCCTTTCTCGCACATAGATCTAGGACCATTCACTCGTCATTCCTGGTGTATGCCCACGCGCACTGGTCGTGGGTTTGGTCTCTATTATGCCATGGACTCCGATCAATTTACCAAGGCTATGGAGGGCCTAACTAAGAAAATGGATCAACAGTTTCGAACCTTGAGGGATAATATCACGCAGCAGTTTGCGCATCATGATGGTAGGTTCACGCATCTAGAGGAGAGAGTTGTGCGTCTAGAGGCTGGTATTCCAACCGCCACTGTAAGTGGAGCCCAGGCGACCCCCAACACTAGAGTTGTCGATCAATCCCAAGTTGTGGGCCCTGATACGCTTAGGGATGGTTTGGGTGCAGACCAGGCCCGTGGGCCTGGCAATAAACACGATGGGGTGTATCCATTACCACCCACACACATTCGTGATCCTGTTCTTCCCGCCCAATGGGAGGGCCATGATGGGGTGCATCGTCAGCACCCCCAGAGAAATCATGAGCACGAGGTCCCTATTTCTAAGGTCATGAAGGGTATCAAGGTTGACGCCCCCAGTTTTGATGAGAGATTGGACCCCAAAGTTTTTTCTGACTAGTTAGCAGACATGGACAACTTCTTTGAGTGGCACAGTCTACTAGACCCACAACGAGTCGGGTTCGCCGAGATGAAATTGGTGAGCCAAGCAAAACTATATTGGGGGAATGTGGAGTGTCACCGTGAGCGATTTGGAGAAGGGCCAATTCTCTTTTGGATTGAAATGAAAGAGTTGTTGTGAGAGAAGTATGTTCCCCTTTCTTATAGGCAGAGGTTGTTGGATCAATGGCACATTTTGCGCCAAGGATCCATGACGGTGACAGAATACATCACCAAGTTCGATGAATATATGATGAGGTGCGAGATGGATGAGGACCCTGTTGTGGTTCTCTCCCGTTTCCATATGGGCCTCAGGCCTAAGCTTCAGCAGGAGCTCACGCTTCACATGGTTACCAGTCTGGAACATGCTTACCAAGTGGTGCAGGAACTGGAGCGCTATGTGCGCTAGTCCAATGTGAGGAGGATTGATTCTCGACCTATTATGCTTAGAGTAGCTCCGCAGGGAGCGAGACCCCAGGTCAGAATTCAACCCAGAGTTCAACCTGGTACCCAACCAGTCAACAGAAATCGAAGTAATAATATGGCTGAACCAAGTACTAGGCCCGCGATGCCAGGGCAGTGCTACCGCTGTGGTGGCATAGGTTACATCGCTACCAGGTGTTCGAATAAGGGTGGGCGCATTGCCTTTGTTTTCAAATGCCCCACGGAAGAAGTGGCAGATAAAGTTGATGGTGACCAGGGTGATGAGGTGATCATTATCCCCTCCCTTGACCCGGCTAGTGATGCCGAGGATGATACTGTGGAGACTATCCCACTTGCAGTGGTGAGGTGCTCCTTGCCCAAATGAAGGAAAGCGAAGATTGGCGCAAAACCGCCATTTTCCACACTTACACCAAGTGCCGAGAAAAGAACTGCAAAGTGGTCATAGATGGCGGGAGCTGTGAGAATGTAGTTTCCATAGTTACTTTAAGTCGCTTGGGGTTAAGCTAGTCCCTCACCCTAAGTCATACAGAGTTTCTTAGGTGAATGTGACATCCCTTCCTGTGACCCAGCGATGCCTTGTTTTGATTGAGTTTGGACCATACAAGGACAAGTTGTGGTGTGTTGTGGTCGCGATGGATGTTGGTCATATCATCTTAGGAAGGTTATGGCTCTATGACAAAGATATCACAATATTCGGGTGTACAAATAATTGGGTATTTAAGCATGAAGGAAAGAAGCTTGTCTTGAGCCCGCTCCCTCCCAAATAGTCAACAGGAGCGAAAGATGTTGCGTCCCCAGGCAGTCCTAAGAGTCAAAGGGCGCCTCAGTCGAAGTCTCTCCACATCATAAATGCTAAGGAGTTTGAAAGAGAGACTAAGGCGGGGACTATAATGTACGGCCTACTGGATAGGGAGAGTACACCCGAGGCTGCTATGGGGATACCCTAGGAGGCTCGTCCAGTCCTAAAGGAGTTCCGGGATGTCTTCCCTAAGGACCTTCCAGACGAGCTTCCACCGATGCGAGACATTCAGCATGCGATAGATCTCGTCCCAGGGGTGACCCTAGCAAACTTACCTCACTATAGAATGAACCCCCACCGAGCATGCCGAGTTGAAGAGGCCGGTGAATGAATTGCTTAAAAAGGGATTCATTCGTGAGAGTCTGAGCCCATGCGCCGTGCCCGCTCTTCTTACGCCCAAGAAAGACGACACGTGGTGCATGTGTGTTGATAGTAGAGCCATAAACAAGATCACTGTCAAGTATCAATTTCTCATCCTGAGGCTTGATGACATGCTTGACATGATGGCCACCTCTACTATCTTTTTGAAAATTGACCTCAAGAGTGGTTATCACCAAATTCCTGTTTGCCCAAGAGATGAATGGAAAACTGCCTTCAAGACGAAGGACGGGTTGTACGAGTGGCTAGTTATGCCATTCAGGTTAACCAATGCCCCAAGTACATTTATGAGGGTGATGACCTAAGTGTTGCGACCCTTTATAGGAAAGTTTTTAATTGTGTACTTTGATGATATCCTCATCTATAGTACGTCCCCTAGCCAGCACATCGAGCACTTGAGGTAGGTCTGCAACGCCTTACGTGTGGAAATACTCTATTCGAACTTAAGAAGTGTTCCTTCTTGACCTCCCGTGTTTATCTTCTTAGGGTTCGTTGTATCGTCAGAGGGTATGTCTACAAACCTGAGAAAGTCAAGGCCATTGTCAATTGGCCTAAGCCGCGTACCATACACGACGTGCGAAGCATTCATGACCTAGCTACATTCTATCAGCGGTTCATCCGTGGATTTAGCTCGATTATGGCTTCCATCACAGATTGCATACGAAAAGGGGAGTTTCAATGGACTAAATTAAAAAGAAGATGACAAAAGCGTCAGTCATGCATCTACCTGACTTTACTAAAGCCTTTGAGGTAGCGTGTGAGGCATTAGGAATTGCCATAGGCGGAGTGTTAAGCCAAGAGAGACATCCTGTGGCCCTTTTCAGTGAGAAGCTGAACGAGGCTAAACAATGCTACTCCACTTATGACAAGGTGTTTTATGCAGTTGTGCAATCATTGCGCCATTGGCGGCATTATTTATTATCGCAAGAATTCGTCCTGTTCTCTGATCGTGAGACCTTAAAATAATTTGACTCTCAAAAGAAGTTGAGCCCTAGGTATGCCAATTGGGCACAATTTCTTCAAGAGTACACGTTTATGCTTAAGCACAAGACCGGAAAAGAGAATAAGGTTGCTGACGTGCTTAGCCGTCGTATCATGACGCTACGGTCCATGAGTATTGAAGTTACAGGCTTTGAGCAACTCAAGGATGAGTACTCAAATTGTCCTGATTTTGGGATCATTTATGCGTCATTGTCTAGTGACCCGCCCTCGAGGAGTGCGGAGTTTGTCCTTACAGATAGATATCTTTTTAGAGAGGACAAGCTCTGTATCCCACGAACATCCCTCCGCGATTTTCTAGTTTGAGAGCTGCATGCTGGAGCGATGGCAGGTCACTTTGGTCGAGATAAAATAGTTGCCCTTGTGTCTGATCGTTTCTATTGGCCTAATCTCCAGTGAGATGTGGCTAAGATTGTAGGACAGCGTCAGACATGTCAACTACCTAAGCAGAGGAAGCAAAATACAAGTTTATATACTCCTTTGTCAGTTCCACATGCCCCGTGGCAAGATGTCAGTATGGACTTCGTGCTTAGGCTTCCCAAGACTATTCGTAAGCACGACTCTATACTCGTGGTTGTTGATCGATTTTCTAAGATGACCCATTTCCTACCCTGTTATATGACCTCAAATGCCTCCCATATTGCTAAGTTATTCTTTTAAGAGGTTGTGCGACTCCATGGAGTACCTAGATCCATCGTATCTGACAGAGATACTAGGTTCACTAGTTATTTTTGGAAGACTCTCTGGCATCTTTTGGGTACAAGGCTCTAGTTTTCTTCAGCATATCATCCCAGTCAGATGGTCAAACAAAGGTAGTGAACCGTAGTCCAGGGAATTTGTTAAGATGTCTGGTTGGAGACCACCACAGGACCTGGGACACTGTTCTTCCCACAGCAGAATTCGCGTATAATTCTTCAGTGAACAGGTCCACAGGAATGAGCCCGTTTGAAATTGTTTCAGGTCTTAAACCCCGAGCCCCCATAGATTTGATCCCCATGGCTACCCCACAACGTCCTTCAGAGTTAGGAGAGTCCTTCGCCTAGCATATACATGCATTGCATAATGAGATCAGGAGGAAAATTAATTCAAGTAATGAACATAATAAACTTTCTGCTGACACTCACAGGAGATTTAGGGAATTTCAACCTGGAGATGACGTCATGGTTCGTATTAGGTATGATCGGTTTCCACCTAGATCCGTGAAGAAGCTTCACGCCCGTAGCATAGGCCCCCATAAAATTGTGAAAAGGTTGGGGTCTAATGCTTATGTTGTTGATATCCCTGCTACCATGGGCATCAGTTCCACATTTAATGTAGAAGATCTAGTTCCTTTTCACGAGTCATTACCTCTATTCATTGGTTCCCCTGTTTCTTCCTAGACCCTCCCTATATATGGACCTTGGCCACACCCTGATCTTCCTGTACCCATCTTACCTTCTCTTCCACCTGCACCGAGAAGAGACGAGATAGAGGAAATTTTGGACTCCAAGGCGACTTCCACTCGCTCCGGGGGTTTCTAGAAATTCCTAGTCAAATGGAGGAACAGGCCCATTACAGATAACTCTTGGATCACAGAGGCACAGATGCAGCGCATCGACCCCGATTTGCTCGAGAGATACAGGAGTTCACTTTCGCCAGCGGCGAATTCTTCCTACCTGGGGAGAATTGATGCGGACATCAGTGGTGCACCATTTAGAGAGAACCAGAGGAGGAGGCGTCGCCGACAGAATACCTAAGTGGAGTAGTTGATGTGGATGGACGTTGGGTCCATTGGACCCATTTTCTGACACGCTACAAGTGCAGCAGCATGACCGCACCCTGACCATAGATCCATGGGTCGGATTTCACACCCTACCACATGAGTGTTTTAGTTTTAGGCGTTTTTGTTCTTTTCTTTATTTCAGGAGCTTTATTGCACTTTCTTTACTTTTCATCTTTTTTTGTTATTTTTCTTGTTTTCAGGGGCTTTAGTGCACTTCTACTTTTTCCAGAGCTTATATATACGTTGCAAGAAACCCTATTTTCATTATTATTGAATGAATATAAATTCATATCTTTTCTTTCTCTTTATTCAAGAGATTAGGGTTTCAAGATTGGCCCTTGGATGTTTAGGATTCCACCCCGATTTCAGGTTTCCTTCTTTCTAAATCTTCGAGGTGCAGGAAAATGTAAGAATCATCCTCCTTTTCTTTTGACGACAAAAGGACCTATACTTTCTTCATCTCCAACCCTTCATTCTTCACCCCTTTCGTTCCTCTCTAGATATCCACTTTCTAGTTTGAACGAAAAAGAGGGATGGTTAGTCAGTAGAATCAAATCCAAACTTGATTGTGAACTGACTTATGCTAGATCTAGGATATTCTCATATCCCTAGGTCCTCCCTTTTTACTGTTTACGCGATTTTATGCTAAGGGGCATGATCCTGATGGAATGACCTCATTTTTGTTTTGAAATTTACCTAATCCCTTTGACTTGAAACGGTTTGTTAATTGGTTTATTTATTTGAACATTCTTTAACCTGATTATACATGCATCTAGGATTACGTCATCACATGTCCCTGCATCAGTTATTAGTTGTAAAATACTATGTATAGAGAAGCTCTAAATAAGCTTCCTTGTATAACCTTGTAAAGTGGTTATTTAAACCCACCTTTGGGTTGAAGAAAGTAAGAAATACAAAGGAGTAATTAACTAGATTCTTGTATTATCATGGTATCAGAGAGACATTTGAGCATCGATCCTTCAGTCCTCTCTCATCGCGGTCCTCATTGTAGCCGCAAGTCCAGAGATCACCTCTTGTTGCTGCCATCTCTACCGATCTTCCTCAGATCCCAAACCTCTACAACCATCTACCCCAAATCGATTGTTGCCATCTCCTTCGTCGCAGCTCTGTTAGCGTGCTCGTTGTTAACACCCATCCAAACCCCATCTGTCTTCCCTGTTCTAGAAATTCGGCCCAATGTCGACCAGAGAACCGATTCGTCTTTGCCATCATCAACGTCGTTACTGCCATTGTTACTCGTCTTCCCTGTTCTAGAGATCAGGCGGCCCATACCTGCCGCACGACCGACCGCACAATCGGCCGCATCTCCAGATCTGGCGCTTGTCTGCCAAAAAACCTCCAGATTCGCATTAGATCGCACCAGCAACGCCTCCAAATTGCTCAACCCATCTTTTCTTCTCCTTCCAGCGTGCCGCTTCCTACCTTATTCAAAGAATCTCTCCGTTGAAACCAATCTCTGGCTCGCCACCTCTATCTTCACATCTGGATTTGAGATCTGTTGATCTGCGATCTATTGAACCCATCAAGTCTAATCTACCTCTCCATCAACGATTTGGTCCTACTCGCCTAGAAATCAATGGTACATTTCTTCTTCGTGGTTTTTCTTTCTTATGGCAACCATGAATCCCTTCGATAAGATCGAAACTATCCATGTTAGGTTGGATGGGAAAAAATTTTCCCTGTGGCAGTTTCAATTCAAGCATTTTTTAACAGGAAAGAGCCTCTATGGCTATGTAGATGGTTCTACAGGCAAACCAAATGATGAAAAGGAACTCCTATCTTGGACCACAAATAATTCGAAGGTGGTCACACGAATCCTTAACAGTGTTGAGAGCAACATTACAATTAACCTCACGTCATCCGAGACTGCATCCGAGATGTGGGCTTACTTGAAAATGTGTTATTAACAATCAAATCATGCCCGTCGCTATCAAATAGAGTATGAGCTGTCAAAATTAGAACAAGAAGCCCTAAGCATACAAGATTTCTATTCTAAACTTACCTTCCTTTGCCATGAGATTAAACTTATGATCCAGGCGGTAGAAACAGTAAAGATACTTAGCGACACAAGTAAATTGATGCAATTTCTGTATAAACTCAATCCGGAGTTTGAACCAACCCAAGCTGCTCTGATGAACCAGCCTCAACTTCCATCTATTGAGGAAGCTCTATCTGATTTGATGGCAGAAGAGACGTTTGAAAACCTTTGCCTCCATGAGTGAGGTTTTTCCTGAGGCTGCCTTCATTACTCGCAATTTTTCAGGAAAGTCACGAGACATGTTGAAAGTTAAATGTTTTGAGTGTAATGGATTTGGTCATGTGGCTACTCGTTGTCCCAACAAGAAAGCAAATATGAAATCCTCTGGACCAAGTACTCTGTTTTGTCGATACTGCAAACAAGAGGGACATGATATAGCCAATTGCCCGACTCGCCCTCCCCTACCTCCTCACTACCAGAGACGTGGACGTGCATTTCTGGCTCCCTCAACTGAGAAGCCTGACTCATCATCTATGGCCCCATCGGTGCAGCCTAATCTACTTTCCCCGAAAAAAATTCAGCAAATCCTTCAAGCGATGGGTTCTTCAGGTTCGATAGGTAATATTGATCCTATAAATCTTTGGTATATTGACTCAGGGGCATCTAATCATATGACTAAGGACCATTCTTGTCTAACTGATTGTGCCCCCTATAGAGGAATGGGTTCCATCTACACTGTGGATAGGAACCATTTACCTATCTCTCATATTGAGTCCTTGAAAGTCTCACCATCATCATCTCGAAATTTCTTCCATCGCAAAGTATTTTATGTTCCTAAATTATCTGCCAACTTGGTTCCAGTTGCTCAACTAGTGGAAAATAACTGTTTGGTTTTGTTTTCTCGGTCTGGATGTTTCATACAGGATCTGGAAACAGGGAAGCTGATTGGGAAGGGCCACAAGAGAGGAAGGTTATTTACTTTGGAGTTCGATCCCGAAGTTATCTCATCGTATTATTTTTTTTCTTCCATCTTCTCATGATATTTCTTTTGCTAATAAATGTTGGAAACTTTGGCACAGTCGTTTAGGGCATCCAAATTCTAAAAACGTGCTTTTCTTATTTAGATCTGGTCTTTTGAATGATGAAATCAATATTAGTCGCATTTCCATTCATATGAACTGTGTTAGTTGCAAAGTGTGTAAATCTACTGCATTGCCTTTTTCATTGAGTAACTCTTGTACTCAAAATCTATTTGATCTAGTTCATACTGATGTATGGGGTCCATCTCCCATCATGGCTCTTGGTGGTTCGTTGTATTACATCATCTTTGTGGATGACTTTTCAAGGCACACTTGAATTTATTTCATGAAGCACATGTCTAAAGCATTCTCATGTTACAGACAATTTTTCCTCATATGTGGAGACCCAATTTGCAAAGAAAATTAAAATTCTACATTCTTCCTTCATGATAAAGATTCAGATTATAGTTGGTTAGGAGTGTTTCGATGCATTTGTTTTGTTCATCTTCCAGTATGAGAATGAGATAAACTCAATCCCAGGGCAGCTAAATGTGTATTTCTTGGATATGGGGAGCATCAGAAAGGGTATCGTTGTTATGATCCATGTGCTTGTCGTGTTCGTGTGTCTAGACATGTCACATTCTTTGAAAATTTACTATACTATAAAGTTGTCCATGCAACTCCTTCGGTTACCAACTTACCATTGTTCCATCTTCCATTTCTCATATGTCCTCTTTTGAAGAAAATCATTTTATGTTTCCTTCTCTCACTCCTTTGCAGGTCTACCAACGTTGTGTAAAGCCTATCTCTCTTGGGTCCTCTCCCTCAGCTACTCCTGCTTCCAATCAGGTGTCCTCTTCTCCTATAACGTAGGTAACTATCCCACCTTCCACTGAGATCCAATTACGTCATTCCAATCGTCCATCTGTTCCTCCCTGTCGATGAAATCTTTTTGCCTCTCATCATGCCTTGTTTTCTGGATTAGATTCTTTGGTTGTACCTACTTCTTATTCTCAGGCATATACACAACCGTGTTGGGTAAAGGCCATGGATGATGAGATTCAGGCACTCGAGGAGAATGCTACCTGGAAGCTGGTTCCGTTACTTGAGGAGAAGCAAGTGATAGGCAACAAATGGGTACATACTGTGAAATTAAAATCTGATGGGAGCTTAGATTGATACAAAGCTCGGCTAGTGGCCCAGGGCTATAAACAAGAGTCTGGAGTTGATTATGATGAGATATTCGCTCCAGTGGGAAAAATGAAAACGGTTCGTTCCTTAATCACTATAAGTTCTTCTAAAGTTGGCAACTCAGCCAACTCGATGTCAAGAATGCTTTCCTCCATGGGAATCTCAAAGAAGAAGTTTACTTGAAACAACCTCCTGGTTATAAGTCCAAAGATCCAAGCTTAGTTTGCAAGCTATCTAAAGCTTTATATGGACTCAAACAAGCACCAAGAGCATGGTTTGAAAATATTCATGGGGTATTAACCACAGCGGGCTATTCTCAAAGCCAATATGACTCATTGCTATTTATTCTCAAGTCTGATTCAGGTATTGTTGCTTTATTAGTCTATGTTGATGATATTCTCATTACAAAAAGTGATACTCAAGGAATTGCCCATCTCAAATCATTACTTCACTCCTCATTTCATATGAAGGATATGGGGCCATTAACATATTTTTTAGGTCTTGAAATTTCTCTTAATACTTGAGGTTATCTCATGAGTCAACAGAAGTATACCTGTGATTTGATCAAGCTAGCAAACCTTACAAATAATAAGACCCATGAGACTCTTCTGGAATTAAATGTCAAGTATGGGAAAGATGATGGAGACCTCTTAGATGTTACATCCTATAGGCAGCTAGTGGGGAGATTAGTCTATCTCATTATGTCTCGTCCTGATATCTCATATGCAGTCCATGTTGTTAGCCAGTTTGTAGAGGCACCTTGCACATTGCATATGACGGCAGTTCATTGCATTATTCGATACCTTTGAGGTACCCTCAATCAAGCGCTTCTCTTTCCATCATCGCATGATCTACAAGTAACTGCTTACTCTGATGCAGACTGGGCAGGTTGTCCCATTTCACAATGGTCCACCACTGGCTATTGTGTTTTCTTGGGGCAATCATTGGTTAGTTGGAAGTGTAAGAAGCAAACCACAGTATCTAAATCCAGCACAGAAGCCGAATACCGTGCAATGGCAAAGGCATGTAGTGAAATTACTTGGTTCCGAGTATTGTTGACAGATCTTGGGATTCATTTGTCTGTGCCGACTCCTTAATACGCTGACAATCTCAGTGCGATTCAGTTGGCTTCCAATCCAGTATTTCACGAGCGCACTAAACACATTGAAGTTTACTGTCACTTTGTAAGAGAAAAATATACAGCTGGAATCATTTCTCTTCCTCATGTGACGTCAGAGCTACAACTTGCAGATTTATTTACCAAAACTATGACCTCATCCCGTCATAGGTTTCTTCGTGGCAAACTGATGTTGGTTCATTATCCCACATCAGTTTGAGGGGGGATGTGAGAATATTGTGTATATGGGTTATTAGAATATTGTGTATATGGGTTATTAGTTGTAAAATACTATGTATAGAGAAGCTCTAAATAAGCTTCATTGTATAGCCTTGTAGAGTGGTTATTTAAACACGCCTTTGGGTCGAAGAAAGTAAGAAATACAAAGGAGTAATTCACTAGATTCTTGTATTATCACTTGTTATGTTAAAGGTGCAGGGATTAGTTTGGCTAGCAAGCTTAGGAAAGAGTCTTACAATCGATCAACTCAAACACAAAGGATGGTGTATGTAATTGATGTTCAATGTGCTTCTCAAGTGAAGAAATATTGAATCATCTGCTGATCCACTACCATGGCGCCTACAAGATTTGGAGCTCGGTTCCTTGCTAAATTTAAGATGCAGTGGGTATTTTCCAAGAGACTGTCAAGAGCTTGGTCGAAAGCCAGTCTCCTGCAGTGTGGGGTCAAGCAAGGCACACTTTGTGGAAGATGACGGTCTATTTGGTTGGAAAGAAACAATATGGTCTTTTCAAACAAATTTTCCTCAGTTAGTGTTGTATCCAGTGTTTTAAATATCGACGATATCGGCTGATATATCCCACGATATATCTTGTATCCTACCAGTGCGATACGAAATGCACAAGTAGTGCGATATATCCCAAATGTTCGATCTAGTGAGCATTTTCGAATTTCGATCCTCTTATTTTCTATAAATCATGTTAAATTAGTGTCAAATTGTTACAAATCCATGAATTTTCAAGTTCTACACGAAAAATCATGGATTGTGAACTTTGATTTTGAGATTTGGAGGAGATGGGCCAAGTTGCGAAAAATGGGAAAACAATCAAAATTTCCCAATTTCTCTCAAATCGTTCGCAATCTTTGTGTTCAAACATCAAATCAAACATGTATGTAACCTAATCTAGTGGTTATTCTTTTTTTTTTAATGTATTGATTGTGTTTCCACATGTCTTTTTACATTTATAAATTATATAAATAGACATTGAATATATTTGCATCAATTCAGTTAAACAACGCATAGATTAGGACCCTATACAAAGAAAACCTATAATGTGTACTTGTTTTTTGTAATGTTTTGATTTATAAGTGCATATTGATGTCTTTTTTAACAATCACTGAAGTTTCATTGAAAAATTCAACCAATTTCTCAATGTTTCCAACAACAGCGTACATTACACAATACAACCGATATATCCCCATGCGATAACCGATATGTATTTGTATCCCAAGAATGCGATACCGATATTTCGAACACAGGTTGTATCTAAGAAAATTTTCGATTCAGTGAAGTTGTGGCAAAGGCTAATCAAAGATTCATAGGCACTCCTCATGCCTTGATGGACTCAAATAGAGCAGAAGTATTGGAGCTTGGGTGGTCTGAACCAAAGGATAAAGTAGAACAGGCAGCACTTTCTCCCAAAGTGTTCAAAGTTAAGTTTGATGGTTGTTCTTTCAGGAACACAAGGCTGACTGGAATGGTTCATGTGGTGCATGATAGTGGCTGGACTGTATTACTTGATTTCTCCAAGCCTCTTGGTATTGCAGACACCAATTCTGCTAAGGCTGTTGCCTTGCTTCAGGCCATCAAGCTGAATGTGGAAGGTGATTCCAATGACATCGTATCGGGAGCTAGGACTGGATCTTGTTTGTGGAGGTGGCAGATTTGGTGAGAGAGGCATTGAAGATCTGTGATAGGAGCCTTGTGTGAGATGTGAACAGCAAGGCCAATCTTTAGCCAAGAAAGGCAAATTGAGGGCTGATCTAATTGATGGTTGACAGAAGCACCAATGTGTAGATTTCTGTTTTGTGCGTTCTGTAAGCTCCTTTTTTTTTTTTTTTTGGCTCCCCCATGTGGGATGGTAGTTTTGTGGCCCTGTTGGTTGTACCATTGTATGTTCTAATGGGCATTGTCTTGTTTTCTCATTCTCGTAATAAAAATCTCCACTGCTCAAAAATTGGGGAAGGTCCATAGCTACTTTCTCTGGATCTGTTGCAGCTGTTTGTCCAATCCATGCCTCAAGATTAACACTGAGGGAGACGATTAGGCTCACTTCTCACTTTCATCAGCTTGAAATTGTTGTGGTTGGAGAGGTTCCAGCTGCATTGTGTTGGGCTAGCGGACAAGGTTGTGTTTGGACAAGATCTAGCAGCACCAGATTGATGGCATAGAAACAGTCACATGGCAAGCGTGATATCTTCACGGCGTGTGCCAAATATAAGGAGGACAGTTCATTAATGGGCAAATCCTCGAGGAGTCATGGCGCTCAGGTATTCTCTGGATAAGAACGAGTAACCAACATTGAGGCACGTTCGATGTCTTATTATCGTGATGAGAATGCGTTTAACAATGGCAAGGCACAATCGGGTAATGGCAACCGCCACTTTACAACAGGCAATATGCAAAGTCACCACATAAGCAGCGGTTATTCTCACGACATCGCCTGGGAGCTTATAAATAGCAAATGAGATTTTGGAGCAAGGGATCCCAGCATCAATCCAAAACCCAACAACATATCAAAACGATCAATCAATCCAACGTACCGCTGCTTATCCAGTCCCCTAGGGCACTTATCACCTCCACTGCTCACCATTGTGGAGTCCTTAGTTTCTAGGAGTAGTTTAGTCTGTCCCTGCTCTAAGCCGGACCAACTAAGTCGTAACCCGTAGCTGTAATTCCCTTCCATCTACGCCTGCGTGCTGGATCTGAAGAAAGACCATAGTCTTAGGAACCGTCCACCTATGCTCATACGTTGGGTCAACAGTAGCTTGTAACTTTGATATTGCCCACTCCTTGCTCATCAACGCACTGCTCGGTTAAACATCCCGCTACTCTCAGCCAGGTCGGTGATCCCGTTGTAGTGGTAAGTTTTTCTTCTTCACCTCCATCTTCAATTTCCATTCGATCAGACAATTGTTGCACCTTCAAAAGTCCTTGGTTTTCAAGGCACAAAAAAAAAAAAAAAAAAAAAAAAAAAACACTCATTGGAGGAAGAGCCCTAACCTCCACAAATCGCCTAATTAGCATACTCGATAGTTGGAAAAATAGACGATTGATCTTCCGACCATCTGAACAAACGCCGCTCTATCTCGACACTAGGGTTCAATGGTGTTCGGTTTGAATCGACCCGCAAATCGGTTATGGCACACACGCAAATCTCACACGTGTACCATGTGGCCGAATTCCAAACCAACACGTTGCATCCTGGGGAGTAGTAAATGTGTTTAGGGAAGTTAGAGTCACATCCATTGGGCTAAACATTTCATTTGCTCGAGGGAATATTAGTGCGAAAGACCCTATGGTCTCCTAGTGGATTTCAGGTCCTTGGCCCTATTCTAGGTCCTTCCCCCTATTAATTTAATATAACCAATTATTCCCTCTAAATAAATAAATAACAAGAAGGGAATATTAGATATCAAATGCATAAACTCATTAAGTGTGTAGCTAGTTCATATCATTAGTGATGCAACCAAACATGGCATGCAAGAGATCTACAGAGTGGGTGCCACCTAATCACATGTGTATCCACACACGGCCCATTTGGTCCCTTCATGATTAGTGATGATTTGCTTTAGCTATTTTTTCCTCTTTGTAATTACCAAAAATACCCTCAGTCGAAGTCATAGTAATATGAGCTTTAGCTTTTCATAGTTTAGAGCCTTTCTTTCCTAAGCTTATAAAAAGGTTAGCATTGGACCTATGGAAGCATTATGTTATTTTA
Organism: Magnolia sinica; assembly: GCF_029962835.1. NCBI lineage: Eukaryota > Viridiplantae > Streptophyta > Magnoliopsida > Magnoliales > Magnoliaceae > Magnolia > Magnolia sinica. The sequence continues at coordinate 48,650,221 of NC_080582.1, forward strand.
ATGAATAAAAGTTGCTTGAGTTCTATGCTTTTGCTTTCGGAAGAGGATGGGTTTTGTGTTATAGTTTAGACCAGAGCATTGTTGGAGAATCTTTGATCCACTTTGCATCTTAGGCTACGCCAGGAAGTGGAAATAGAGCTAGATTCCCTCTATGAGTAGGGTTCTCCCCATCCCTTATCCTCTTCTACACACCTTTTCTCCATCATTATTACTTGTTTTCCTTTTTTTCTCGTCATCTCAAAAATGCATACCCAATACCCTAACCTATACAGCTGTACCTTCTCATGCCTTAAACATTAATTATCCCTTTCCCTATCCCCAAAACCCCAATAGCCCTTTTTTCCCATCTCAAAACCTATCCTCAAAAACCTAACCCTTTTTTTAAGATGTCAAAACCCTGACCATTACTCTTTCCCATCCCCAAAATCATGGTTTTCATTATATCATCTCAATGCAATTGGCCCTAGGTTGCAAGCATTTTACACACGGGGTTGAGAAGCAAGAGCAAGGTAGTAGAAAACCATCAAAGAGAGAGGGAGGCTGGAGAGCTAAAAAAAAAGGATGAGTTTTCAATCATTCACACCCACACTACAGTCTACAGTTGAGGTGGAATGAGTCCCCGATATCACATCTTACATGGGGACTTAAGCTAACCAAACCTGAAAACCCTAACCTTGAACTCTAGCCCCAAACCTAATTTAGATCTCCAATTTTTTTAGACCTAGATCTAAAACATGAATCAACTAAGAATCCTAACCAATTATATCTATCACTGCTAGATTTGTGCATCTAAGCACCAATAGTGTGGGAAATTACTCAGGTCCACTTATTCTCAAGCAATGTTGCTATGGGATCAAGGGCCACGATGATGCCATGTGAATTCCACAATGATCACATGTGAATTATACTTAAATGTTGCTTTTCCAATTAGTTACTAAGCACATGGTTTATTGAACTAACAACCATAACGAATAAAATGGCCAGAGTTGTGGTCGATGTATGGTAGCAACTACCCAACCCTGCAACTACTAGCGATCTAAGCACTTGCCCAAACTATTCCATTATCGTCGTGCAAGTGAAAAGGGAGAATGTTTTCGCCGATCCACAGGAATAAGAGGAATAAGCAGGGGTAAAAGAAGCTCTGAAAATCCATGTTCTACCATTATAACATGAAGTTGCAATAGCTACAAGCAAATAGTGGAAAAGAACCAGAGAGCAACCCCTTACACTTGATAGGGATCGAAAAAGATACATTCATTATTGGAAGGACCCATGATGGTGACATCAAAGGACCTACTCGGGTGTACCAAAGACGGAGGCGACCACTCACATCATCACAACTCTCTTAGTGGATAAGAGACGAGTTCCAAATAGGGCCCGCCGGACCACTTTGAAGATCCCACATGCATTGGACATGCATCAAGAAGACCCCACTTAAGGATGATGCATGTGGGCTGCTCAAGAGATAATTTTAGTCATAGGATTCTTTTCATGTCGATCCGACCATTGGATCTTGTCAATCAAGCCATCGGGCCACCAGATCTTCTAGATCTGGGCCCCTTGGACCCTGATCTTATATATGTTTTTTGTTATTTTTAGGATTTATTTGACAATTAAGATTGATGGTTAAGTGTTTTAGTTTGCTTATTTTGGATGATAGGCCATGTCACGTAAGTGTAGAGATGAGCACGGGACGACTCGACTCGTCCAACTCGTTCAAACCCGGCTCGATCCGAACCCAGTAGGTGAGTCAATCTAAACTGAGTAGACTTCATCCAATCTGAACCAAAACCGGGTCAAGTTCGGGTCGCCCAGTAACTCGACTTGACTTGAAATCCAACTTGGTACTGACTCGACTCGATCCGAAACTCAACTCGTACATATATATATTTAAAATTTTAAAAAAAAAAAAAAACCTCAAATCTAACGTTTCAGATCTGAGATGTCGTGTAGCTAATGGAGAGGCTACAATTCTAGCAAGTACACCAAGGTTTTGAGTTATGATTTCAGCCCATGGATACTTGCTACACCCGACCTGACTCGGAACTTGTGAGTTGTGACCGGGTCGGACTTGGTCTAGATTAGTCCTAGCCAGACCTGGACTCGGATCGGGTCAAGCATGTTGGACTCAGTACCGAGTCGGGTCGAGTTTAGGTCAGGTCTATTTATCAGATCAAGTCGGGTCAGCCCTAACTCGACTCAATGCCCAGCTCTACTTAAGTGAGTGGTATGTTTGTAATTTTTTTTAAAGTTTTAACATAAAAGTCGAGAGGGGACGTCCAACCCTATTAGAAAGCTTTAGAAAAAAAAATAATAAATAAACAAACAAAGTCTTCCTTCTTTTGAAAAGGTGTTCTTCCTCTTCCTATAGGGTTTGTGAGAAAAACCCTCCTTTCCAATCAAATTGTGGAAGGGTAGAAGCTTGCTTGGTGTTGGATTCCTCTAAGGTGTCTTTCTTCCTTTCTCTTCTCCAGCAAGGTACACCCTCTTCACTTTTCTTCTTCCCCTTCCCTTACAACTCCTCTAAACCCATCAAAACCCAACCCAATCCATCTCCTTTCTCTTTCCCCCTACCCATCCACACGTGAACACGCGCGCGCACGTCTGTACGGGCTGCCATGTGTGGACTCCCCTTTTGGTACTTTTCCTTCCTTGAGTCCCCTCCAAACCCTACTTATAAGTTATAACGAAGCCCTAATCCCTTAATTCCTAGATCCCTGATTCTCAAAATCCCCAAGCCTCAATCTCTAAACCCCAACCTCTAACGAAAATTTGATTTTAAAAAAAAAAAAATTAAACCCATTCCCCAAATCTAATTTTATTGGTGTCATTGTTTTCTCACGTGGATGTTGCACTACCTACGCTAGATTGAAAATCCCTACTTCCAAATGGGCCACTCTTGTAATACTTTATATCTTCATGCACCTTGTATGTGATAGCCTAGGCCATTTGCGTTGCAAATCTAAATTTTCTGAAATTATTATATGGATGTGTTTGATTTTATATGTTGAATGCTAAAATTTATGCGTATTTGATCTCACATCTTAGTCTTACCTCCTAGGTTAGTTTCACTCATCCTACGTCAACCCACTTTACAAGTGGGTTAAGCTGGCAGACCTAGATGAAGAAGATCAATGCCCTATTCCATGATAGCCAGTGAGATAATAATCGTGGGCATCAATGTCAAAAAAGTTATCAAAGAAATGGGGTTTCGGGATGACTCCTTTAACAACTTGATGAGGATGCTTGAAGGCAACGATGGTGATGCATCGAGATCGCATGGGGGTCACATGGTGGTCTAAGGGATACAGATAGCAACGATGATCGAACTGTCTAATAGAGATGGCAATATTGGTGACAATGGGGATGATAACGGCGAAGATGGGAGTGACAACAACAATGGCGATGTTTGTAAGAGAGTCTGAATCAAAGGCCTTTTAGCCCATTTAGTGGAGAGGGACTTTGACCACACCACCCAAGACCTAGACCATGTGCTTATGCCTTATAAAGGGCTTCTGAGTAGTGGTTCTGGTTCGTGAATTGGAAGAAACAATTGGGATGCAATGAGGCAATTACATGAAACAATGGAGTCTATAGATGTCAGTGATGTGCAAAAAGCTCCACTTCCATGACACATTATGGATATGCCTCACATGGATATGGGATGAGTTACTCCAACATTTACAACATATAGTCACAGTCATTGTATTATGCATATGGTTAGGATTATGATATGCACATGAATAGGAACATGATTATGGACAGATGTATCCAAATACCCATATGGGTAAAGAGGTGTCGAGCCACAGCTGCAACCACAATAGTTGGTCACAGTTATGGTGTCTATACGGTATCCACCGAGCTAATCCTCCTTATTAGCTCTGCTCTACACTCTTCTACTATCCTATGACCGATTCATGATAGAAAAGTTATGTGATTTATCATTCCCATTCTCTAAGGTATCCTATGTTAGGGAGTGTGGGATTGGATTCTATTCAAGGACCGTAGGAGAGATGTCGTGTAATTCTCACATGAACTCCATTAAAAGACATCAGAGTTCGAGTCTATACTATTGCCTCTTACGATGTCTCATCATATGGAATTGTGAACATGCACAATATGTTTTTATCAATCACATATCTATCAACACCCATGTGCTAGCTAGTGGTAATAAGAGAGATGTTGGATCGGCTTCGGCATTGGATTGGCTTGAGAAGCTGAGACAGGATTTCTTGTGGCATGGGACGGAAGTGAAGAAGAAGTTCCATTTGGTTAAGTGGGACGAGGTGTACGGGCCGTATGAAAGAGGTACGAGCATTAAGGAGCTAAAAGCCACGAATCAAGCGCTTCTTGGCAAATGGTTGTGCAGATTTGGTGAGGAAGGGGACGAGCTATGGAAGAATGTTATTAAAAGTATGGGTGCTCGGAGGGGGAACGGTGGACTAAGGACTCCTTCATGTATAAAGCCTCCACTTTATGGAAAGGGGTTCTCTCTGTTAAGGGGGATTTTATGAGGGGAGTTGCTAAGGGGGATCTTATGAGGGGAGTTGCTTTCTCATTGGGAAATGGAAACAGAATCAGGTTCTGGAAAGATGCTTGGGCTGAGGAATCCCCCCTGAAGTTAGATTTCTCGCGGTTATTCCATTTGGCTCCAAATCCATCTGTGATGGTGGGGGGTGTGTCAAACAACCATTTATTCTAAAAGCTTAAGCTGTCAGAGTGTGGTGTATCAATGTATATCAAGGGACTTTTATCACTTCAACACCCCCCCGCACGTGCGGGGTGAGAACTCCGCACAGGAACATACTGACGAGGGTGGAGGGACACTCACACCATAAATAGGCCGAGCTTGATTTCCCGGTCCCTGGGCCGGACCTAATTTTTCCTGACCCCCCGTGGGAGAATAAAATATTAGCAAGGCATATTTGCTGCTCTCGAGATTCGAACATAGGACCTTCGGCTCTAATACCATGTCAAACGACCATTTACTCTTAAAAGCTTAAGCTGTCAGAGTGTGGTGTATCAATGTATATCAAGGGACTTTATCACTTCAACCCCCCCCCCCCCCGACACGTGTGGGGTGGGAACTCCGCACGAGAACATACTGACGAGGGTGGAGGGATGCTCACACCATAAATAGGTCGGGCTTGATTTCCCGGTCCTTGGGCCGGACCTGATTTTTCTTGACCCCCTTGGGAGAATAATAAATTTGAGAGGCATATTTGCTGCTCTCGAGATTCGAACATAGGACCTTCCGCTCTGATACCATGTTGAACAACCATTTACTCTAACAGCTTGAGCTTTTGGAGTGAATGGTTGTTTGACATGGTATCAAAGCGGAAGATCCTGTGTTCGAATCTCGAGAGCAGCAAAAATATGCCTCTCTAAAATATTATTCTCCCATGGGGGACCAGGAAAATCAAGTCCGGCTTCGGGACCGGGAAATCAAGCCCGGCTTATTTATGGTGTGAGTGTCCATCCACCCTCGTTAGTATGTTCCCGTGTGAAGTTCCCACCCCGCACGTGCCACCTGCATTCTGCAAGTCCCTTGATATACATTAATACACCACACTCTGCCAGCTTGAGCTTTTGGAGTGAATGGTTGTTTGACAAGGTGCTTCTCTCGTTTCAGTGATTCTACCTCGTGGGATCCCCCTTGTAGGCGGTTTCTTCAGGATAACGAAGTTTTTGAATTTGCAAGCCTCTTGGATCGGATTCACCTTTTCATTCCTACTCTTGACGGTGGATAAGCTTCATTGGAAGGTTGGGAGTTCGGGGCGGTTCTCGGTTAAATCTTTTTATGGCCTCATTTGTGATCGTGACTCCCTCCTTGAGACGAGGCCGACTAGTGTTGTATGGCGCTATGATGTCCCCCCAAAGTTTGCGGCTTTTGGTTGGCTTGTTGGTAGGAAGAAAGTCCTAACTATCGATAATCTTCGCAAGAGGAGTATGGTGTTGCCCAACATTTGCATTTTGTGCATGCATGACGAGGAAACAGTGGACCATCTTTTTGCGCATTGCCCATTTGCGAGGTTGATATAGGTGGAGGTCCTTTCTCGATTCCAAGTTCCGTGGACTTTTCCGAGCTCCATGGACTCCTTTCTCTTGGCTTGGCATAGAGTACGGATAGGAAGGTATAAGACAAGACTTTGGAGGATGATCTTAATTGCGGCTTGGTGGGCATTGTGGGAAGAAAGGAATAGCAAATGCTTCAACAACACCTCTAAATTGGTGGATCTTGTTTCTTCCAGGGCGAGGGCGCTTGTAGTTGAATGGGTTTTCTATTCAAATTTTGTGGGGGATTGTTGTGTTGATTTTTTTCTTTGAGCTTGGGTCACCCTCTTGGCTTCCCTCCCTTTGTGTTTTGCCCTTGTATTTTTTTAATAAATTTTCAGTTATCTCTATTTATTTGAAAAAAAAAAAAAGAGCGATGGCTTTCGTTGTATCAATCGGTGATACTGATAAATCACAAGTATTGTTGGTTTCCACGATTGCTTTGCTCGATTAAATGAATGACGTGTTTTATCTCGCGTAATCGTGAGCACTCAAGACAAGATGTTAATCGTTATGATAAAGGATAATTACTAGTGTGGATATTATCCTACCAAGTTGATTGGATCTAGAGTTGTTCATATGATACCAATCAAGAGATGCGTGTAAGGGATATATGCCAATAGGCTTGATTAACATGCACACAAGATCCCAATAATGCACTTGTGTGCATCATTAATGACTTGAGACAGGTGTCTTGGTCAGTGGGAGGAAATTTGGCACTATAATTAACCCCGGCTTGTTTAGAGAGCTTTCGTGTTAGAACAACCTCATAATAGTTTCCACCTGGGTAGAGATGTGTATGCTTCTCATGAAGATGTGTTAGGCACCGAGTTAGTTAGGTAGATCATGTGGTAGCAATGTTGTGTTTCATTACTAGTATTTTATGAGATTTGAATCATATGAACTTGTTTTGCATATAATTGCCTCCCAGATTGCATAGTTTGGGCCCTTTAATTGAAACATATTATGCTTAGTGGTTTTTTGTAACGTTGTACATATAATTGCCTTGTCCCTCAGATTGCAATATATTCTTCGATACATGTGATATTCCTCATGTTTCCTATGATAATTCCTGATGTTTCCATATCCCAAGGGTGCAATAAATGGTGTGATACTACTACATAAAACATTCATCTTAACCACTCTACCAATGGTAAAACAAGTCTCAAATGGTATGTCCCCCACTTCGAAATATTCACATTAGTGTCAGTGCCAAGAATGAGAACATATCATGATTTCACCAACGCATCAGTGTAGAACAGGATCCTTCATCATACCAACAATTCTGCACAATGTGCCCAAACTTGGACTAGGAAATGGGACTTTGTCACTAACTAACCAACTTCCTTCTGCAGGCCCAGACTCTTGTCCACCACCAGTGGCAAGCATAAACCTGTCAGAGATTCTATAGATCATTCAAATTTGTGGAGCAATTTGATGACTATACACTATAATTTCATTATAAAATTTCCGATGGTTTAATTGAACAACTGTTTGGAAATGTTGTATCTCAAAGGCTAGTCAGGCAGAGACTTAAACTAAAGATAGAGACGTGATAGATGCAACAGGCAATTCTCATAGACTGTGAAAGTGCAAACTCTTACTTCAATAAATACTTTGGAATATTTGGAAGGCCATTCATCAGTATCATTTACCATGGATCTGTAGACAACCAATCAATTACATCGTGAAATTCAATAACTACAGCTAGGATAAGCAAACTTTAGAAAACAAGCACTGCAGAAGAATGATAAGAGAATGATAGATTTCTAGCTCATATAATCAAGAATGAAAATTTTACCATTAGATAACAAATAAGTCCATTTCACATTGCGAAAGGAGTTGAACTCTTCTTCATTGCGAATGGTTTTACACCTCTAAGATTCCCTCAATTCATTTAAAACATGTGGCATCATGAACTTGAGTTGGAACTTGGAAAGTGTTAATGATGTGGATGTGGGTCGTACCACTATATGGCACACCTAGGCTCACTTAGATTTGTTTCTATGCTTGGTTTGGGACATGATCAGGATTCTTGCTTTTGTTATTAAGGGCACTTTTGTCATTATGAAAATTCATCAATATAAGAGAGGGAAAGCGGGGGCATCAACCCTAATTTGGGTCCTTCTCCTCTTCTTCTCTTTTTCTTCTCTTCTTTTCTCTCGTTATCTATACTTTGACATGGTATCAGAGCATCCTCGTTTCTAATTTTAACCTTTTTCTTTCTCCTATTCTCTCATTCTTTCTCCCTCTTTCATCTTTGGTACTTCTCATCCCTCTTGTAACGAGAATCTTTTAAGAAAGCTAGGGTTCCTTTTTCTTTTCTTTTCTTTCTTATTTATTTTTATTTTTTGTGCCGAGCCTTTTATAATAGTTTGTGTGTGAGTAGGTGAATGAAGTCCATGTGATCTCACCTCTCTGTGATTATTAGAAAAAGTTTTATTCAATACAACTAATAAATGGTGAGTCATGCTATTTAGACCAATACACCATGTAAAGGGAGCACTACGCTCTAAGTGTGTGAGCAAGACAATGAAAGGTTCTTCTCTATGCAAATTCTCTCAAAAGGCCTAAGCATTCCTGTGAAGGTTGCCCCTATTAGTCATTGTTGTTCTCATTTTCTCATTACTTCATTCATTTCTTATAGACCTGTGAAAGTTTCAGCTGATATCCCATATTTATCGAGAAGCCAAAGAAAAAGCAGGCCATTTAGCAAATAATGGGGTTGACTGCAATCATGTATGATTTCAGGCCAAGCATTTGACTTTTGTTGCCCTTCTTCTCACTGGACCCTTATAATCTGGTTTTTGTCTTCCTTTTTTTCCCATTGATCAGTGACACTAAACCATTGTTCGAAAACCAAGAACCCAAACTCGACTCAGTCGACCAATGAGTCGAGACTTGGAAGAGTCAACCAAGTAACTCAGACAAGTCTCGCAAATTTTGATTAGGTTTAACATAACAAGGTGCACCAGGCTAGGGAATTTTATAGTTACTGGGTATTCTGATACAAATTGGGTAGGCTCCCCAACTAATGGGCGGTCTATACCAGGTACTACGCATTTGTGAAGGGGAATTTGGTCACCTGGAAGAATAAAAAGCAAAGTGTTGTAGCCCAATCAAACGTTGAAGCAAAATATAGGGCAATGGCTCACACCACTTGTGAGCTTGTGTGAATCAAGAAACAGCTGCGGGAAATGGATTTTGCAATGAGCCTACCGATGCAATTATTTTGGGATAATCAATCAACCTCCCACATTGCAAACAATCCATTTTATCATGAAAGAGCCAAGCATATTAAAGTTGACTATCATTTCATACGTGAGAAGGTTTCTAGCAATGAAATTTCAATACCATATGTTCAATCTCAGGATCAACTTGCTCATGTGTTCACCAAAGCTCTTGGCCATAGTCTACAAGTATTTACTCCAAGCTAGGCATCGACGACATCTATACTCCAGCTTGAGGGTGAGTGTTGATGGCTATAGATGTGGGCCCTACCAATTTATGACCCACCTAGATGAATGTAATAAGAGGCCATACATTGAACGACCCACCTAGTCTTTGAGTTTTTGTCCATGTGTGCCTTTATTGAGCTTATTGGCTGCACTTATTATACATATGTCATAGCATGAGGGGTATTTTTAGATTATTTTTTTTTCTTTTTTGACTTAACATATAACGAGGGGGGCATGTAACCCTAATTTTCTCTCTCCATTCTCTCTTTCCCATTTCTTTTCTACCTTTCTATCAACTCTCTCTTCCTCTCTCTTACACGTCTTATCTCAAACTACAAAGCAATTTTTTTATGGAGATTGACTAGAGCAGTAGAGCTGAGTTTTCAGACACAAAAGCAGTCTAGTTTCATATAGGATTGATCCGTACTATGAATCAGCCAGGTTATTTGCTGCTCCAAGTCAACTTGACCAAATCCCTTTTTTTAGAGACAGAGAAAGATAACAACAATTTTACTGAAAAGCCGTAAAATCAGGAAAAGAATACATCCCGAAGGAAACAAAGGAACGAAAGAGGAAGGCCAGACGAGGCAGCCTTAACATGCACAGCCCATCCCGCAACAAGACTTTTGACTTTACAAATGACATCTTCAACACCCTCGCACTCATACTTAACACAACGCCCGTTCCTAGCTCCCCATAAGGCCAAAAAAACAGTCATTATGACCAATCTCAAGTGGCATTCCCAGATTTGCCAACTCCTCCATGCCAAGCCCAAAGCAGTTCCCCCACGACTTTGGCATCACCCAATCGACATGCAATGATCTTAGGAGATTATCCCAAACTCTTTGGGAAAAAGAACAATGAATGAAAGGTGATCAATCGATTCCCCATTCGCCATCCACATCAAACAAATATTAGGGTAAACTAGATCTCCTCTGGAGATTATCAACCATGAGGACTCTCTTCCTCCACAACCCATACAAAGACCGCCACGCGAGGAGGAGCTCCGTAGAACCACTAATGAAACAAACAAGGCGGACAAAGATAAAGAGGTGGCTCAAAGATCAGGCTGAAAAGAGACTTAACGGAGAACTTTCCTGAACGGTGTCTCGACCGATATATCGAGGCTTCTTCATGAATTGTTGGCTTGACGTTCTTTAGAAGGTCCAAAAGCTTGGCAAACTTATCGATCTTGACATCCAACATATTCCTACAGCAAGGAGGGACCCACACAACCAATCCCTCGTCGAATGAAAAACAATCTGCTACACTAATAAAATGATCAAGGGCAAGGTGGGCAATCCTCGGAAAGAGATCTTGAAGCACACAATCACCACGAATGCTTTTCGATTTCTGGTTTCGCCGGGTTCAAGTTATGTAGTAAGCTGCGAATGCTTAAATGCAAACTTAAGGAGTGGAGAGGGGTGGAGGTGCGGAAAAGAGAAGTTGAGTCCGCAGTCATCCTTGCTGAGCTGCAGAAAATCGATCGCGATGTTGAAGAGGGTCAGAACTCTTCTCAGTCCTTCCTCAGGAGGATCCAACTGATTCAATCCCTCGTTGCTCGGCTAAAGGAAGACGAAATATCCTGGCGCCAGAAATCCCGCTGCAAGTGGATCCATGAAGGTGACAGGAATACTAAATGTTTCCATGGCATGGCCAGTGAGCGTTCCAGAACGAATTCAATAACCAGTTTGATGATTGGGGACACCAGCATCGAAGATAAGGACCTCATCTCTGATGAAGCTGTTCAGTTCTACAGCCAATTGCTAAGGAGTGAAGGGTGTCCAAGCCCTCGCTTGACGACCTTCATTTTGATCGTATCTCTGAAGAGGAAGCTATTGCCCTTGAAGCCCCTTTCTCTCCCCTTGAGGTGAAGAAGGCCATAGACGAATTGGACGGGGACAGGGTGTCTTGGCCCGATGGATTCCCAATTGCGTTCTTTCAACGGTTTGGGGAGATCATTCAAAGCGACGTCATGGATTTCTTTTCTGAATTCCACGCGGGAGGCAGACTGTCCAGAGGGTTAGGGGCATCATTCATCGCCCTTATTCCTAAAAGTCCAGGAGCTAATTCTCTGTTTGATTTCAAACCGATAAGCCTGATTGGGGGTCCTTACAAGATTCTTGGGGTGATAGGCTCCGTCATTTCTCATCACCAAAGCACCTTCATTCCTAGTAGGCAGATCATCGATAGCGCCCTCATTGCCAACGAATGCCTCCACTCCATATGCAAATCTAAATCTAAGGGCCTAATATGCAAATTGGACATCCAGAAGGCGTATGATCATGTCAACTAGGATTTCCTTCTTTACATGCTTCAGCGGATGGGCTTCGGCGAGAGGTGGAGAAAGTGGATTAGAGAATGCGTGGGCTCAGCTGTCTTCTCTGTTCTCGTCAATGGTTCGCCGAAAGGGTTTTTCCCTAGCTCCAGGGGTCTGCGCCAAGGAGACCCGCTTTCCCCCTTTCTCTTCCTGATCGTGGGCGAGGCCTTCCCCAGAATGCTCAACAGAGGCCAGGAAGCTAGTATTATCAGCGGGTTCAAAGTGGAGGGGATGTCCACCCCGATTTCCCATATTCAATTCGCCGACGACACCCTTCTGTTCAGCGAGGTCGAGCAAGACAAAGTTAGTAACCTGCGTACTATAATTCGGTGTTTTGAAGCCGTGTCAGGTCTTTTGTCAACATGTCCAAGTCCACAATGCTAGGGGTGAATATGGAGGAAGCTGAAATCAAGGAATAAGCTGACTTCTTCCGTTGTTCGGTTGGTCATTTCCCTACCTCTTTCATGGGCCTCCCGCTGTGTTTCAGGAAGCCACCTAAGAAGACTTGGGATAAGGTCATTGAGAGAGTCAGATCCTATCTAGCTAACTGGAAAAGCAGGTACCTATCTTTGGGGGGTCGCTTAACCCTGATCAAGTCTGCGCTATCAAATCTCCCTATATACTTCATGTCGCTTTTTAAATGTCCGGTGTCGGTTGTGAACACTCTGGATAACCTTTGAAGGGATTTTCTTTGGCACGGCAAGTCTGACAAGGATAAATTTCACCTGGTTAACTAGAAGGTGGTCTGCAGTCAGTTGCAAGATGGCGGGGCTGGTATCAAGGATCTCAAACTCATGAACCGCGCCTTACTAGGAAAATGGATATGGAGGTTCGGGAATGAAGACGGATCCCTATGGAATGAGCTGATAAAGTGCAAATACGGGAGTTCTGAAAGGGGCTGGTGGACTAATACTTGCTGCAAATATAAAGTGTCTGCCATCTGGAGAGACATTCTTTCCACCAAGCCCAAAGTTCTCAGCGGCATCTCCATAGCAGTTGGTATGGGAACTAGCACTCGGTTTTGGTTGGACCCCTGGTTGGGGCATGGAATCCTTAGCACTGCCTTTCCGAGCATATTTCGCATTGCCAAATTCCCATCCATTATGGTTGCTGACTATTTCTCCACAGTTGGAGGAGCTCCGGTTTGGAACATCGAATGCAGAAGAGATCTTTGTGACTGGGAGATAGACGAATTCGCTGCTCTCCTCTCGTATCTACAGCCTACAGCCTAACCTCAACGTGCCTGACAAACTGATCTGGAGACCGGATAAACAGGGCACGTTCTCAGTCAAATCTTTTTACGACCTCTTGATCGGTAGACTCTCTCTTCCCGCTGGGCTTCTGCATTACCATGACTGGAAGTATTCCGTTCCCCCTAAAATCCCGATTTTCGGTTGGCTGGTCTGTAAAAAGAGGGTCCTCACTGTCGATAACTTGCGAAAGCGGGGTATGCCGATAACTAATATTTGTGTTTGTTATATGGCCAACGAAGAGACGATGAATCATCTCTTCATTCATTGCCCTTACACCCATTAGATTTGGTCGGCTATTCTCCTCCATTTCAACGTTCCCTAGTGCTTCCAGGCCTCAACTGCTAGCCTCCTTTCTTCCTGGCATGGGGTCAATTGTGGGAAACATCGTACTCCCTCATGGCGTATGGCTCTTCTCGCTGTATGGTGGGCTGTTTGGGTCGAAAGGAACGATAGATGCTTCAATGATAGAGTCAATCCTGCGGAGGCCACTTTCCTTAGGGCGATTCACTGTCTAGTCGAATGGGCCACTTATTCTGTTAAGCCTTTTGATTGTAATTTTGCGTTTTTAGACGCTTAACTGTTCTACTATCTCAGTAGAGCAGTGATCCTGTTGTTTTTGTTTTCTGCTTCCTTTTTTCCTTAATACAATATTTTGCGTTAATTTTTATTTTTTATTTTAAAAAAAAAAAAAGAACACAATCACCACATCAGGCATCTACCCAAAAACGAATACATATCTCATTGCCAAGCCCAAAGGATATACCCCTCCTAACCAAGTGTTCAGTAGCTGCCAATGCTTTCCAAACTGCACAAGCTCTATAAAGCGAAGAGCTCCTCACGAACTAGACACCCCCTTACATGCCATACTTGCGAGCTATCAATTGCCACCAAAGCCTTCCTCTTCTCCACCATAAAAGCACCTTAACTTTCTGAAACAACCTTTGGAAGGACCTTCCTAAATCTTGAGGTAAGAATCTTGGCCAAAATCTTGTAAGGACTCCCCATGAGGCTAATCAGCCTAAAATCTTTCAACTATTTGTCCCCTTCCAATTTGGGTATAAGAACTATAAAAGAGGGCCCCAACTCACTTCTAGAAAGACAACTCCGCTCAGAAAACTTCGTAACAAAATCCATAATATCCTTTTTATCAATATGCCAATATTTCTTTAAAAAAAGAAGAAGAAGAAGAAGAAGAAGAAGAGGATAGGAAATCCATCTAAGCCTAGAGCCTTATCCCCATACATTGACCCAAGGGCCGCTTTCACCTTTTCCTCCGAGATTGGCTTTTCAAGCTCAAAAGCTTCCTCGAGAGAGATCACAAAAAACTCTAAATTATCCAACCTCGGCCCCTCTCACTGCTCCCAAATAACAACTTCATTATCCAACCTTGGCCCCTCTCACTGCTCCCAAATAACAACTTCCTATAATAGGAGACAATTGAGTCATAAATCTTATTTTTGTCCGAAGTGTTAGACCTGTCCACGATAAGACTAGAGATTCTATTAGAGTGACATCAGTCCAATAGCTCCTTTGAATTACATATATATATATATATATACATATATATATATATATATATATATATATATATATATATATATATATATATATATATATATATATAAAGAAAGTGTTTTTGTCCCATTCTTTAAGCTACACCGCCCTTGATCTCTGGCGTCATTTAATTTCCTCTTGCTTGGCCCAATTGGCATATTCGAGGGAAAGATCAGCCCTTTTCTTTCTATCTTCACAATCAAGTCGTCGCCCTCTTTTAATAAATCAATCTCATGTATTTCTTCTGCTAACTTGTCAAACTCTTCCTCCCTTGCACCACAACCCTCTTTCTTCCACAACTTGAGTTTTTCTTTCAACATCTTTAACTGTCTGCTAATCTTGAACCCAACATAACCATCTACCAAAAAAGAGGACCACCAATCCACCGCTAATTGCTTGAAGCCTTCAACTTCCAACCAAGCCACCTCAAACCTAGAGGGTTTTTTACCCCAATTCTCTTCAACAACTTCTAAAACAATGGGCAGTGATCCAAAACAAATCTAGGAAGACCATTTTGATTAACCAAGGGAACTTTTTGAGCCAGTCTGCCGACAACACCAGCTCATGAACACCAACCCTATAAAAAAATCTCAACATAGAGCTAGTGTACAACACCATAGAATCAAGCGTACCTCTATTAATTGATTGAAGCTTGAATTCATGCACAACGACGATGTCTGCCTTTGACTTTCTGTAAAGTTTCTTGACTTGTGCCCTCTTGACGTTGCAACCCAACCCTTTCACATTCCAAGACGATATAATCATTGATCATCACCTTTGCTCGATCTCAGCTCTTCCCTCTTCTTCCTTTGGCTGCAAAATCATAATTAATGGAGCATTCTAAGCTTAGCAGCCCCCTCCAACCCTTACGAGACTTCTTGGGCTTCACCATTTGAACAATACGTTGACGTTGCGTAGCCCTAGCCTGGACAAATTGATAGAAGTCATAAATGTCTTCATCCCGCGTACCATAAGACATCCTTTTACAAGAACATCTTTTGTCCAGTAAAATTGCTCCTCCATGATCAACCCTTTGCTCCAATGAAACTCAAAATTCGTAGCATTCTTCTCCGCATCGACCATACAGACAGGAGCTGAATCATCTCTCATTTTCTCAACACAAAGGGGTGTGACAACAATAGCTTCCTCTAGAAGTTCTCCTTCCTAAGACCCAACAACCATCAACAGCTCTCCTTCCTCTGGGTCATTTGCTTCTTAAGGCTCAGCAACCGTTGCATCTCCTTTACTTCTTTACCCACTGGCAGACCGAACCGACTTTTAACTAGATGTCATCCCTTCCCTACGCAAATCTCACAATAGCAGACTCTTCCGAAGGCATGGAGAGCTCGAGATCCGTCCGATCCTCATTACGAAGAGAGTCCAAGGAGGAACTCTCCTTCGGAGCCTGGATAGAAGGCCTTTTTCGATATGTGTGTGTGAGGTGAAATGACTTCGCATGTGAGATCTTCAAGTGCATGTTGGGATGATTTATAAGTCGCCACACATGGGGAAGGATAAATCACCACACGTGTGAGCGAAATAACAATAGCTAAGGGACTAAGTCATCCTCAACACAAGTTTCCTGGATGGACCTTTCATCTGTTGACGAGTGGGCCTCCCCCTACCATGTGTCATCATCAGAGTTATCTTTGTCGCCCGATTCAAAAGCTAAAGAAAAAAACCAATGCAAGGAGACATGAGCAGTCTCCTCTTGACACATGTCCAAGATTTGGGGACCACCCCCGTTTCTTAGCTCAGGTCTGAATCGAGCTCTTTGAACCAAGAACTTCTTCCCCTTGAAGCTCTCTTCATGTAGCATCCTAAGTTCTCGAGCCAGTTCCTCCTCCAAGCTTATTCGAACAAAGATGAAGCCCGCAGATAAGACGTCATATACCTATCCCTACGCAGCACCACCTCCATCATAGCACCCACTCTCCCGAACACCCTAGAGAAGCTAATCAGTAGCCAACCCTCCAGAAATCCTTCGACATAAAGGGTTGGATAATCTGATAAAGCCGTCTTCCTACTTACCTTCTTCCCTGGCCTTGATTTCCTCTTCCAGACAGTTTCCCATGACTCATTGTCCTCTTCTCCAGTATTCTCCTCAAATCCTTCATTGTCTAAATCCTTTGCTCTCCCTCCCTCGGTCTTTCCATTCTTCCCAGCAATGTCAGCATGTAATCTCCCCGGTTGCGAATCGTAACCCGACACCCTTGTAGCAGCAGCTTTTCATCTCCACTCCAACTTCCCAACTCTTCTTGACGGAACTTTCAACATAATCGAATCCCTAGTTGACTCGCCAAGTTTTCAAACAATGGATTAAATTGTTTAAAAATAAATTTTATATTGAAATGGATATGCCAAAGAAGCAATCATTCTTGTCAAACAGTAATTTTTCTCTCACAATGCTATTGACTATCACCCTCCTAAATGAGATACAGAAGTACTTCTTCCAAATAGACTTCACACCCAACAGGTAAAAGTCAAACCATGATCCTAACTGGAATTTTACTACTAATCTTTTGTAAAGTATAATTATAAATTGGATACCACAAGTTCTAATCTTCTACAAAATACAACATTACACAAAACTAAACTTCATAAAAAATAAAAATAAAAAAATAAAAAGGAATCTTTCTAGCCATTATGCATACTAATGATCAAGCTCCACCAAGGTTTAAAAATAGGTTTGGATGTGACGAATCAATGACCACCGAAACAGACTCATATCAGCCATATAGACCAATACGAACCAATATATGCCAATACCCCCAGTCTAGGCTCTACTTCGATGTGGGATATTGTTTTATAGTGGGTGTTCTCCCACATTGTTTCCACTGTTGTGGCCCACATGACTTCAGTTTTGGCCTCAAATTTAGTCTATGGGCTAGTAATTGATGGATGCACTAACGAAAGGATTGGATCGTAAACAAGAGCCCCACACAGTTGTTCTCAGGTTTAAGCTATGAGTCATATGCATGCGTATCAAGTTGACTCCACCTAGTCAAGCCCAATATTTCAAGTATCGATGATATTATCGATAATATCGCCGATATTATCAATATCGCTAGTTCGGTGATACCAATAACACTAGTAGTATCAGAAATTCCAACTATCGGTGATATATCGTCGATAAATTTCAAAAAAAAAAAAAAAACCAAATCACCAATGTATCAATATCACTAATGTATTGCAATATTTTCGACTGTATAAATTGTAGATGTTGCTTGTATCACCGATCGATACGATATTCTCGATAATCTCGCCAATGTATAGATATTGCCAAAAATCTACTTACTAAAAAAGATTTTCCATTTCAACTTTTTTTTAACATGGTCATATGATGAAATGCATGTATGTGTGTATATGTATGCATGGATGGATTGATCATGGATGGATGGATGTATATATCTATGCATAGATAGATGGTTAGATGGTTGGTGGATGGATGGATGAAAGGTTGTGTGTATGTATGCATGCATAGATGGATGGATGGATCATGCATGTGTATGTATGTGTGCATATGTATCATTGTCCATTTGGATGGTTGTGTGTATGTATGCATGCATGGATGGATGGATGGATCATGCATGTGTATGTATGTGTCATTCCCCAATATTCTCCTGAGACAGCGATACATGCTTTTAGGTCCCCATTAAAGGAAAACTTATCATGTATGCATCTTTTTACCATTATTTGATTCCTAAATATTCAATTGTGTCTTTTCGCATTTGTTGACGTATCTTTGAGAAATTCTATCATTTTCCCCATGTTTCCCTAAGTCAACGTCACATGATTTTAGGCCCCCATTAAAAGAAAGCTTATTATGTATACATCTTGTTTTAAATTATTTGATTCCTAAATATGCAAATGTGTGTATTTTAGCATCTCCTGAAGTTTCGTTAAGAAATTCCTCCATTTCCTCCATGTTTCCCTCAATCAACAATACATCTCCGGCTATCAGCAATATTGATACCTATTTTCGTATCCCCAGCCAACAATACACGTAATGATACCAATACTATGAACACTGGTCAGGCCAACAAAGAGGGGGTGGGGGAGGGTGGTTTTTGTTATCATTTCAATACCCATTGATACCGATACATATAGGGCAAGCGACACATACCAATTTCAGGTGATATTTAAAACCTTCACCTCTATAGACTAAAAGACTAAGCATGAATGTCTCACCTCCGGTATTTTGTAACAGCCACCCCCTTAATGTATATGGCACCCGCCATGCCTGAAATACAATAAGGATAATAGAAATAAGCATGCTTCTTGAAAATTAGTTTAGTATTCATACTAGGAAATAAAGCGCAATATTAACAAATATTATAAGATGTGGAAATCAAATGTAATGGGGCAATCAATGCTATCAACTGGGACAAAATGTAAAGACTGGACCTATGAAATTAAGAATTGATTACTGTTAACAGTTAAAGAAAGGTCTGGAAAGGTTAGAACTTATAAGATGTAAATCATTTTAAAAGAAAAGATGTTGGCTAGTGCTGCAACATTTTACAATATATCTCTTCCATTCTATTTTATTCACAACATGGAGTTACAAGAAGTAAAACAAACCTAGAACTAAACATAGAAACATAACAAACATCAAGATATTAACACAAGCTAGAAGCATATAATAGCTAGTTTTGTATCATTGACATAGCTCCATGCTTCGTGTATTCTACAAAAACATCAGGAGAGAGAGAGAGAGAGAGAGAGAGAGAGAGAGAGAGCAAATTGAGGAGGACGGATCTCCTCGTTCTCCCAAGGAGATTGGTAAGGATCTTCATTCATTGCCAACAACTAATTTTGACTACACCAAGTCAACATTTTCTATATGTATATAAAAATCCCTATTGGATCTTCCAACTGATCTCTAACCATAGACTTGGGTCCACCCGTTGCTGCAATGGCCACGAGGCCATATGGGTTGGTCCAAAGAGAGAGAGAGAGATGGCGGTATGGGTTGTTGGAGGGAGAGAGAGAGAGAGAGAGAGAGAGAGAGAGAGAGATGAGATGCGGGGGTTGACGTGGGGAGAGAGATGTTTTGCATATTACAAAATTGCCCTTGAAATCCTAATGGGCCAAGACAGGCTGGATTTGTGCCACGGGTTGTACACAATCCAAATCCATCTTGATTGAAAAAAGCGCTTGAATTTTAAGCTCGAGCCTGGCCCTTAGAACTAATATTCTAACCTAAGTCAAGCCTGGCCCATTGATTGCCCAATTCTTATACATGGACATGTTTCCCTCAGCTTACACTATGTTTTCCACATGGCATTTTCAAGAGGCGTTACAAGACAAAATGTTTAGCAGTTAAGGAACAAGATGTTCACAAAATGAGTGCGGTGTTCTCCTTCCCCAGGCAAAGCTGAGAGAGAGAGAGAGAGAGAGAGAGAGAGAGCTTACTGGAGCAATGTTGTCATTGAGGTGCATTTCCATCCTCTTTCCCTCTTTTTAAAAATCAAATCGTTGGCATGTAAGTCACTTACAAGGAAGTGACTTCTCGCCCCCAGCCCCTGAAAGTTTCCTGGCAGTTTTGTCTGTAAGTAACTTACAGGTGAATTTCCTCCCCAAACACCACCTGTAAGTCACTTCCCACTTACCCAACTTACAGGCAAACAAAAATGCCCTTAGGGGTTGTTTGATTTTTTTTATTTACAATTGGATTACTTGCATGTGTAATTGCAACAGCATTTCCAATGTGGACGTTGACAGGTAGCTTGTTTGCAAAGCTTCCTTGGAATACAGTCGCATGATTACGGATTGTAAAAACTGTGGGGCCCACCATGATGTCGGTATCTTATCCACGCCGTCCATCCACTCCGCCAGCTCATTTAGGGCTTCAACCCAAAAATGAGGCAGATCCAAAGCTCAAGTGGACCAAACCACAGGAAACCGTGGGAATTAAAAGCCTAGCATTGAAAACTTCTTGGGGGCCACAAAAGTTTTGGATTAGGCTGATATTTACGTATTCCCTTCATACATGTTTGTGTGACCTTATGAACAGGTTAGATGACAGATACACATCCCTGTGGGCCCTAGGAAGGTTTCAATTTTGAACGGCGGTGGTCATTATTCCCCCTATTTCCTGTGGTGTGGTCCCCTTGAGCTTGCAATCTGCCTCATTGTTTGGCTCATGCCCCACAATGAGATGGTAAAACAGATGGACGGTGTGGATCACACACATGCATCATAGTGGGACCCATAGATTTTATAGGTACCTAATCCCTGTCCAATTTCATGCATTTCGATGGTGTACCAGCACCCTTTGATAAAACAACAAGCCCATCCACACATTCAATGGAGAGTGCTGCTTCCACCAATGGGATCCAAGGGGACCAACTGAATAGCTAGTCTGGAGGAGCACCAAACCATACCCTTACACGGACAGAATTCGAGATCATCCTGCAACCACACCCACCCCATGCCTAATGCTCCAACATCCATGCAGTTACTGCCAACATTTGCAAACATAATGTCTAATATGAAATTTCCACACCTTATAGTGGTGTAAATTTGTATTTGGGGCTGTTGGCGCACCTTTGATCATGGCGGATTACCTGGTAGGAGGAGTCGAACCCATCAAATGATCAAAGCCATTCAAATAAGAGCATGTAAAGTTAACATAGAGACCAATTTTAAGTGTTCCTTCCATTTCGCATACCTTAATTGAAATGCTTGTAATTATCCAATCATGGCAAATTTTAGGCCGTGCGTAATCGACGGTATTAAACATAGGAGTGGTCAATTGGGCCCCACATAGGTGTACCAAACATCTCTTACGAATGCGAGCGGGAATTCAAATCCCAAGGGTGCATAAGATTCCGGCATACAACCAACTGGAGTTGCAGCAATGCCGCTCTCTCGCCGAAGTGGAATGTCATGTGTACTGATTAAATAGAGAAAGAGACTCTTACCGAACTGGAAAGAGGGGAAGGGAGGAGAGTCGAGAACGAGCCACATGTTCTTGCCCTTCCTACAAGCGGCTACAATGGTTTTGCCGGTGAGAGAGGCCTGGAAATCGGAGGGAGAGAGGCCTCCAGCATCGATGACCTTGTCATCGTCAGCTACTATCGACCGCTTGATCTTCTTGCCTACACAATGCTCCTCTATTGCCCTTCTAGCAGCTTCTACCTCCGGGAGTTCCGGCATTCTCTCTCGATCTTCCTTCTTCTCTCACAGGGAGAGCTGGAGTGGGAGGACAGTAGAAAGAAACAGGCTGGCGTGGAAGCGGATTGCCTGTGACCCGGGGCACCGAGATATTCCTGTGCCCGGGGCGGTGTGGGCCCACAGATATTTCAGTAACTAACCCACTCCGTCCATCTGTGACAGAAATCTAAAAATTAGGCAGATTCACAACTCAGGTAGGCCACACCAATCGAAACAGTGGGAACGGAAATGTCCACCGTTGAAACCTTCTTGGAGCTGACCATGATGTTTATATCCCATCCACACCATTCACAGGGTTATTACCACTTTGATAAACATCACGCGCGAATACCATCCTGATACAAAACTTCTGTCGCACCCGGGCGTTCAATCCCTACTGTTTCGGGTGGCATGACGAACATGAGTTTTGGATCTTCGTGATTCTTAGAATCCTGTCATCCTATGGTCTTGAAAAAAAGATGGACGGAGTAGAATTATGGTGGACATCTCCGTGACCCCACACAACCCCCGCAGGGGACGCGGACTAAGTCCTACTCCCGCCCGTCTCCAGCTGGGAACGGGCAGGAGCTGTGAGTGGCCACCGTTATGCATGAGTCTTATCCACACCGTCCATCCATTTTTTTTTACTATCATTTCATGTTATGCGCCCAAAAATGAGGAGTTCAAAGGCTCATGTGAACAACCCTACCATTGGAAACTTCTTGGAGGCCACTCAAGTTTTGGATGGAGCTGATATTTGTGTTTTCTCTTCATCTAGGTCTACGTAACCTTATGAATAGGTTGGATGGTGAATAAACATCATAGTGGGCCTTGTAAAAGTTTCAATGGTGAGGATCATTATGGTCCACTTGAGCCTTCGATCTACTCATTTTTGGTCTTATAACCTAAAATTATAGGAGGAAATGGAAAGACAATGTGGATAAGACCCATACATTATGGTGGCCACTCAAAGCTCCCACCCGTTCCTAGACACATACATCATGAGTAGGACTGCAGTCCACTCCCCTCGTAAAGGTAGAAGCTTTGAGTGGCCACTGTGATATATAGGTCTTATCCACATCATCTATCCATTTTCTCCAAAAACGAGCCAAATCTAAGGCTTAAGTGGACTACATAGTAGGGATTAAACTCTTATCGTTGAAAACTTCTTGAAGGCCACTGAAGTTTTGGATGGAGATGATATTTGTGTTTTCTCTTCAGCTAGGTCTATGTAACTTTATGAATAGGTTGGATGGCAAATAAACATCACAATGGGCCCTATAAAAGTTTCAATGGTGAGAATCATTATCATCGTTGCTTCATGTAGTGTGGTCTACTTAGGCCTTGGATCTGCCTCATTTTCAAGCTTACACCCTAAAATGATATGAGAAAATGGATGGACCATGTGGATAACACCCATACATCACGGTGGCCAATCAAAGCACCTACCTGTTCCATATCTTGTGGGAGTTTTTGGTTCACGTGGTTGTGTTAGGAGCTTTGTATGGATGATAATAATGAATTCTAACTTTAAAACCACTTTTTCGTTAGTGGAGGACAAAAATGTGCCTATGCATCTCGTACAGTGAAAGGTCCTTTTGAAATGGGAAGTGGGCTCCACCTAAAATTAAAATTAGGCCTACCCCTTAAGTGATCTCATCTGTTCATTTTAATCGAACCGTCGTGAATTCATGAAAGGGACTTTTCAGTTTTCTGTTTGAAGGTGTCTGTGACCCACAAATATATTGCAATAATTTATAACTATTTCCTTCGGTATGGTCCATCTGTGATGAGATTTACCCTCAAACTTGGGCCAATTACATGAAATTAAAACCCCTTACTTGTGGATGGGTTGGATTTGCTTTAAGACAAACTAGCGGGTCCCACAAAAGACGTGGATGAGTTCAAAATGTGGGGCTCTTGCCGCACGAGGCCATTTGGCCATTTCGTTTTCCTTATCTTCTTCCTTTTTTTCACTTCCCTAGATAACCAAATGTTGTAATTTGGAATAAGAAAAAGCTTCAATTTTTAGGCAAGAAGGTTGAATTTTCGGCTAGCCTAAGACTAGCTTTTGCTGGCCGGAGTTCACCGGATTCATTCCAACGACACTCGGATTGCACGGGATAAGATTTATCTGAAATTCGGCTGGTCAGATTTTCGAGAAATTCAAATATTTTCACTGTTGAAATTTCACCTAAACTTTCTCGGGCTAGCCGAAATTTCAACAGAAGTCGTTATTTTGCTCGAGCTTAAAGTTGGGCTGGCCGAGGAAGTTAGGTTGGCCGAACCAAAAGTTAGGCTGGCCGAATTCCATAGTAAAAACACTTATAAAAACCTAAAATAGAGAATTTTTTAAAGTACCTAATCCTAAGGTCTTTTTAGGGTTATACCACCTGTGTTTTAGCAAATATATGAGTCATTTTGTATTAAACTTTGACCTGATCGTTAATTTGATCTTGTCTTGAAAACGGGTTTCGATTTCTTGAGAAGATGTACTGGTCTTGGCTTGATCATAAGCCGATATTGAGTTGATCGTAAACCGTGTAGAGTGGTTGTAATTCCATACTTGTGATCTGGCCTTGAAACACTTTTGTCTTACGAAATTAAACAACCTATGTATGTTTAACATAAAAGCACTTATGTAACGTCTCGCAAAAATCCGTATAAGGACCCGAGTACCACCTCAGGCAGAAATCACTCAGGACCAAAACCTTTAGAAATTAGGTTAATATTAGCAAGTGTTAAACTAGAGTACTTGTGAAATTAGCACTAATCACTTTAAATATGATCTGCAAGATCCAAAACGTGCAGTATCATTGACGCTACATTACCCTGAAATCTAGAATCCATCTCAAAACCCAGTTGCTCTCGGGAGCATCTTGAAACTCCGTATCGGACCCAGACCGCACGTCGAAAGTTCGATGGCCGTGAAACTATACAGTTATGACTGCGTTACTGGACTTGAAAATCTCCTCAGAAATCAAGTCTTAATTATGTCTGGAAATGCACAACTTGAACTTGGAGCGAAGTATGTGAGAAAACGTAAAAATATTTAGAAATAAAATTTGAATTTAAGTAATCTGAGTCATGTCACTTGCGGGCCAAATATAAGGATTCAGACCATCAGAATCTGACCCAAATAAACCCTCGGATCAGGAGAAATGTCCCACACATGTCGGTGTACTTGTGGCCCTGATCGAGTGACCGTGACTGTTGAACTGAAACGGGTCCGCCACGGCTGATCTGTAAACCCGATCGGAACGAAAACTTAGCCTAGCCTAGACCCAATGTCAGGGAGCTTAAGTCTGACCGCACACAGAAAAGGAGCCACCAGAAGTGCTCCGTTGGGCTGAAACAGACGCCCTTTGGATATAACCTAAGTATACCTTGGCCCTGGGGCCATTCCCATTAAACCTGGGCCTATATAAGGACCTTAAACCCCCTCTCTCTCTCACCTCATACAAATTTGAGAAACCTTAGGAGAGAGAGAAGAGAAAAGAGAAGGAAAAAGAGAAAGTGAGAGTGAGAGTTGGAGATTCTTCTTGGAATTCGATCCCGCTATTCCACGCACTCAACCATCATTCCTATATCGCTACACAGGCGATTCCGACTCCGTACTTGGGTAAGAAAACCTAACCCTAACTTGTCTTAGGATTTTCGACTAGCGTATTAGATGAATTAGCTAACCTATTCCCTGTTATAGGTTATTATGGTGTCGTAGACAAAGACTTATCTTTTAAACTGAGTTCGTTACGAGTCTACCCGCGAAAGGACTATAAATGTTTAGGTTATGGTTTTCAAGGCTTTTAATGTCAGTTAATGATTTATGACTGACTTGAATTGCTATCACATGCTTAGACATGTTGTTCCCGCACTTTACACATATATATGAACTATGTTGAATATTGTGTATTCTTGTATTTGTTGAAATGTTTGTATATGTATGGATTTTAGATATGGATTTGCTATGATTAACTGTTGTAGACATATGGTTGAGGTATATGTGACAATTCCTTAGTGAAAGGATTTGCCCTAATATGTGTTATCACCAACATACATCATGTATGTTGGGATATGTAGTCTAAGTGTTTGTATAAATGTCTGAATGAACAAGTGTGTAATAAATTGTACGTTATATGGGTGTTGAGAAGAGATTCTCAATTATCTTAACGATGTGTATGATTTCCTCCATGTAACTTACATTCTTTGTCTGTTTTACTTAGGGACTACATATGTGTGAATTCATGTTTAAGTTGAAATCCATCAAATGCTCATATGCTAGTATGATTGGAATTGTTGATCCACTACTGTTCTGATTAGATTGTATGATTATCTGTTATAATTGAATGTATTTGGGACTACGGAATAGTCCAAGCAATCGGTAACAGGCATTGAATCGGTGGCTGAGGTTGATTTCGTCACATAGGACGTGATCGATGAATCTGAGCGGTACTTGGGATGTCGGCAATGGTTATGCCACACGGAGTGCTTACGCACTTCATGTCGGTCAACTCAACGTGCGCTCATACTAGTCGAGCTCGTCAAGTAACCCGATTGACCCGATATATGTTCACCATGTATGGACGTTATGTAAGACCCGTGTCTTAAACTGTATCGTTCCGTAGGCTTCCGCGGTCCTTCCAGTCGAATTCCGGCGACCCGCGATCTGTTATTGGCACATGCGCGCGATCTTGAGTTGTGTCTAGTATATCTGAGTCGGCTCGAGTCGAAACTTGAACCGTTATGACCGCATTGTCGTCGCGGTTCCAACGCCGCGTCTCGTGCATCAATGCAACGCTCAGATCACTAGTTGTGGCCCACGCATTGTAATGACCGTTGACTGCACATTGCGGGACCCACTTATTGCGATGACACAATTTTCTAAGCCATCATGGGGTGATGTGCTAAGTAATCATTCCCTCACCTTTTTCCCAAAAGTCAACATCTACCCTTACCTAGGTATTAATGATGGCCTTACACCATTATGACAAGCCATAATAACCTCTCTCTCTCTTATCTCTCTCTCCCTCCCTCTTTCTTCCTTATTCTCCAACCTTTGTAAGAGCCATGGACGTCCCAACCCATCTCCATGGCTAGCCCTCTTTCACCTTAGATCCCCTTCAATCCTGCCATTAGAAGCCCATCTCCACCGTTGAAAAGGATCCTAGAAGGCTTGAGGACCCGAAGGATTGAAGAATGAGTCGATCTAGAGGTGGGTGCTTCTTTCTTTTTACCATTTTTGTGTGGTGTGTGGCCCACTCGGATGGACCCCACCTTATGTATGTCTTATCCAAACCATCCAAATCATGTGGACCCTATCTTATGGCGGTGGAAAAACACAAGTATCAGATTGATTCAAATCAGGTGGGCCACGTCCATGTGGGACCCACCTTAATGAGGTATATGCCACACCGTCCGTCAGTGGTGGTGGCTAATAGTGTTGTGTTAACTGACAGTGGGGTGTAGCTAACTGAGAAGTGAGAACTGACGATGGAGTGTGTACCACCCAGCCATTTTTTTTCTTTCTTTTAAATATAATATAATAAATATATTATATGTATATTATACCATCAGGTGGGCCACGTACATGTGGGACCCACCATGATGTTGTGTCGTATCCAAACTGTCCAGCGTCTAAGGACACTGGACGTGGCCCCATAATAAAGTGTGAACGGCATGGTGTGGCTAACATTGATGTGTGGACTGCTCGTGCAGGTCCCACCTTAATGAAAGGATCAAATCCACGCCGTCCATCCAATTTCTCAGCTCATTTTAGGCATTGAGCCAAAAAATGAAGCTAATCCGAATCACTGGTGGGCCATACCACAAATGCTAAGGGGTTGGGCTACCCACGTCATTCCTCACTTTTTACATGGGAGGTTTGGAGTGAGTTTTCACTCATGGGACCCACATTGATGTATTTCTTAGATCCACACCATACGTCCATTTTCTGGCACATTTTAGCTGTGGAGCCTAAAAATCTACTCGATCCAACCATCATGGAAACCACACCATAACCGATGGTGGTAGTGGGAGCACCCCTCACGTCAACCATGCGGACGTGGGTGGGGGCGTCCCAACCATGGGCCCCATCTTGATGTATTTGTTCAATCCATGCCATCCACCACCTTCCCCGTGTAGTTTTAGTGTATGAGTCGAAAAATGAGACAAATCATAGTTCTTAGTGGACCGCATCGAGGGAAACAAAGTCCTACTGTTGGAACCTTCTAATGCCTACTGTTGTGTGTATAAATGGTGGACCTATCCATCATTAGACTCCTTTGGTCCATAGAGAGCTAGTCGATATAATAGACGGTTTGGATTATCCACTAGTGGGCCCATTTAGTAAAATAAAATAAAAAAAAATAAATGAAGAAAGAGAAGAAGAAGAAAAGAAAAGTAAGTCCCTGGACTTTATTGTCCAGTGACGGTGAGGGTGGAAACTTACTGGGTTGCCACCACACGTGGACCCCACCATGATAAATTTGTTTAATCCACACCATCCACCATCTCCTCCTTATAATTTTAGGCCATGTGCCAAATTTTGAGGCAAATATGAGTCTCAAGTGGGCCATACTAAGGGTATTAATGACATCTGTTGAAATACTCTAGGGCCCTTTTTGGAGTCCCTTGTCATCCAAACCAGTCCTAATCAGAATCTATTTAACCTCATTTGAGGTGGCCAAGACGGTGAATGAATTAGATTATCACTTGGGGTGGCCCACACGGCAAGAAGTAGTGATGTTGAACGTCTACCATTGAAACCCTTTTCTGGGTCTAGAAGTTTTGGATCATTATGATATTTGTTTTCCCTCTTCAATCTGGGTCCATGGGACCCATCCATGCCGTCTACCCATTCACATGGGCCACACCATAATGCACGTGAGGTGTCCACTGTCCTTGGAGGACCCACCCCACGTGTGGAGCCATGCTAATGTATGTGTCTGTACAGTGCGCAGGAGACCAGGACTATATATATATATAAGTATAAATATCATTCATATATATATATATATATATATATATATATATATATATATATATATATATATATATATATCATACTTATATATTTATAAAATGTTGTGGTGGGCCCTACGTTGGGACCCACCTCTGCTTTTAAAACAGGCAGCAAAGCTGCACGTGCGGCAACTATGAAGCTGCTCCTTTAACGCCAATGAGCTCTGCAGGTCCCATGCGATGTACGTGTACATCCATGCCATTCTGACGGTGGGACCCACCCCAGATGTATGTGCTTCATCCACACCGTCCGCTGTTTGGACAGTGGGGCCCACCATGATGTATGTGTTGCATCCAAACTGTCCAACCATTTTGAAAGCTCATCTTAAGACTTGAGACTAAAAATGAGATAGATCTAGGATCAGGTGGACCACGTTACAGGAAATAATGGGTTTGAACGTCCACCATTAAACCCTTGGACTTCAAAGTTTGGACCAATATGATATTTATTTTCCCTCTCAATCCAAGTCTTTATGACCTTATGATTAGGTTGGTTGGAAAATAAACTGTATAGTGGGCCCTGTGATTTGTTTACCAGTGTAAATTATTATCTCAATTGCTATTTGTGGTATGGTCCAAATGATCCTTCATTATGATCTTTTTTCTGGGATGTGATGAGGCCCACATTGATTTATTTGCGGCCCGTCCGTTGAGCCCCACCTTGACACATGAGGCCCATGTGATTAGGCCCATCTTGATTTATTTGTGGCCATCTATGAGGCCCACCTTGATGTATTTACGACCCATCCACGAGGCCAATGTGCAGGGCCCACCTATGATGTATATTAGGGCAATGTGCAGGTCCCACCTGTGATGTATATTAGGCCTGACGTGTTGTATACGAGGCCCATGTAATGCGGCCCACTTGATGCTTGTATGGCCCATGTGGTGTTTTTGAGGGCCAATGAGCAGGGCCCACCTGTTATGTATTTGTGGCCTTTGTCGAGGCCCAATATGATGTTTTTATGGCCCACATTAATATATTTATGGCCCATCCATGAGGCCCACATTGATATATAGTGCGGCCCCTTTGATGTATATGATAGTGCCGGCCCATTTGTTATATATAAGATCCAAGTATTACGACCCATTGTGATGTATGTGAGGCCCATATGACGAGGCCCGATGTGATGTAATCATGACCCATGTGCCGAGATCCACGTGATATATATGTTTGATCCGAACGGCCTAATCTGATTTATATAAGGCTCATATGATGAGGCCCATCATGATGTATTTTCGGCCCATTTGGTGAGGTCCAAGTGATGTATATGTAGCCCTTGTATGAGGCCCGTGGATGCGGCCCACTTGTTGTGTATTAGGCCCTTGTGTGAGGCCATGGGCTTACGATACGTTTGACTCTATGTGGGCCACTCCTTGGGAACAATGATGGTTAAATGACCATATTGTTGGGTAATGATGGTTTAATGTCCACATTATGACCTTCCCTTAGGCCTTGATCGGTCGATTGTCGAGGCCGATTATCGATCGATTTCGACTGTCGAGGCCGAGTATCGAGGCCAATTCCGAATGTCAATTTTGATTGTCAAGGCCGAGGCCGATTGTCGAGACCTATATGATGTATATGCAACCCGTAATTGGGGCCCATAATGATGTATTCGTGGCCTATGGGCAAGGCCCATTGTGATATGCCCACGATGCATGGCCCATTTGATGTATTCGAGACCCATGTGTAGGGCCCACATATCATGTATTTAAGGCCCATGAGCAAGGCCCACCTGTTGTGTATATGTGGTCCTTGGGTATGGTCCACTGTGTTGTATATTAGGCCTTTGTGTGAGGTCGTGGGCACATTATATGTTAGGCTCTACGTGTGACATTCCTTGGGGGCAATGTTGGTTAAATGTCCATATTATCGAGGTCAATCGTTATTGATACCGATTATGAGTATGTGACTGCATAACATCATGGTACATGTCCATACGCATCATCTGCATGTTTGTTATGAGATGTGATTGACCATTGCATATGTCATTGGGCAAGATGATATGAGACTCCCTGATAGGCGAAGGTTATCTCACATGAGCGCACTGTATACGTAGGATTGATGCATGACTGGATTGTATGACTCATGCATCTTGCATTGTGTTATGATTACTGTACGCTCTAGCGACATCAGGGCCATGGCCTTCACAGGCATATCGTGGATAGCCGGATGGGACACTGAAAATGTTTGGTTCTAGCATACGGGCGTCATAGATGTTCATGGGTGAAAATCCCTAAACCTCCGTGGTCAGGAGATGCCCCAACGTCGAGACCGAGTAGATATATATATGAGCGCATGAGGGCCGTATACCAGTAGGTCGCGTCTCCCACTGTGTCGTGGTCGGTTGGGAGGGGGTGTGACCTTATCCGCCTGAGTGAGGGGGCAATGTCTAGGTTGAGTTTGACTAGCTTGAGGAATGGGTCCGCTATCGACAAGCCGGGCCCGATATTGGCAGGCAGATAGTGAGGTCTCTTCCACTTACCTAGTTGTGCACTCGGATAGGGGCGGCAAGCTGGCGTAGAGTGTAATAGACCCCGGTGATGATCCCAGAGATGAACTATACTGATATGTGGATTTAGTGAGCAGGAGTTGCATACTCATTCATGCATTCATTCATTCACTATCCACTCGGGTTGGTAGTGCGCAACTATTTGTTACGTGTGCCTTCGCAATGGCCAGGATTTCGGTTGGAGCCCACGACTAGCCTGAGATCAGGAGTTTACCACATTGAGTCTGACTATACAAATTTAGGTATGAGACTGGTTTGGATAGAAGTCCCTTGTGATGGACCCTATAGCCTACGATACTACGTACTATCATCCCGACTTCACATTTCAATATGGTCATTCCATTCGCACCGCATATTGCATAACATCCGTGGCATACAGCATTTTGGGTTATTGTGTCTCTACATTTATATGGCCTAGGTATGGCTGACGCTATTTGTGTTACTCACCAGGAATGTATGTTATATTGCATCTGATATTTGGCTATCTATGATTCATCATTTGTATAGTTGTTCTACATTGTATAATCTGACATTGATTAACTCATGGACTTGTCCGTATTTTCGCTTACTCTGTTATCGTATGATTTATGATCTTTTTAATATTCCGTTTACTATGATAATTCATGCTCTTGTTAGTATTTCTGCTTATTTCGACATTATATAATTTATGGATTACCAGTACTTTCGATATTGTATGATCAATGGACTCGTTAGTACTTCCGCTTAATCTGATTGCTCTGATATTGAATACTTGGCACTTACCTTGTGCACACACTTACACTACCCTCTAAGCTTTCTATAAGCTTATGCACGATAGATGCATGCAGGTGATGTTAGGTTGCAGTAGTGTTGAGCTTGGAGCGTGCGGAGGCCTTCTGGTGCTTGATTTTAGATTTATGTATTTCCCTTTCAGCATTGTACTCAAATGATTATATTAGTGGATATGTGATGATGATGATGTTGCCTTTGTGAATTGGGTAATCTTGTGGTTATGTTTATTACGAGTTAAATGTACAAAAAAAATAAACGTACAAAAAAAACCCTCTTTGTAGGACCCCAAGATCGGAATCTGGCGTATGGACGATAGGAACCGAGAATGGGGTACTACGGAGGCTGTCGGCACTGGATTCGGCGATCGGGATTCCTGAGAATCTGATTTTCGGGTTTGGTGTGTGACATGCTACTGCTTGAATCTAAGGTACCAGACTCACCAGTGAAAACCCCTTTAACCTTGGTACCTCGATTCGTTAAGACTCATGAGCCGAGCATGGTGGTATGGGACACCGTGGTCAAGCTGTTGGCCTATGCCTGGGTGACGAGCCTCCTCGTAGTGTCCAGTGAGCAATACAGCCTCGTGAGCCGAATACGGTGGTATGGGACACTGTATTCGAGCTGTCGGCCTACACTGATAAGGTGACAAGCCCTTTGTAATGACCTCGAGCGTACGCTAAGACTGCGTAGAGGCGACGAGCCCTTACGTAGCAACCAGAGTACAAACTAGGCCTGCACTGATAAGGTGACGAGCCCTTTGCAGTGACCTAGAACCGTAACATCGTATGAGATTTACTAGGATTGACGACCCTAGAATGGATCATCGTTTGAGAATTGATATAAGGGAGGTACCTTAGCTTCCCAATCCTGATGTATGAAAAGGACTAATAAGAACTTGGTAATCACGTTCATGCACCGCACTGCATATGCCGTTTGGCATTGGGCAGAGCACTGAGGAAGTGACTGACATGCACGACCGTTAGATGAAGATCGCAGAGGGAGTGCAGGCGAGGGCATGCATCATTTATTCATACCATTCTTGCATTAATCAGAGTACTTAGGGATGTTTGATTGTATTGTTTTATCATTACTACTTGACTGAATTGAGAACATATTAACCTTTGCTTTATTGTTCCACTGAGTTGATCACTCACTCCCACGTTTCAGGATGGTGTTGTACACACCAATCAGACTCTGTCTTAGTTGCAGGTGGAGACCCGACTGATGAGGCGGAGGCGGACTTCGTAGACGATGAGGATGCCTTCTCATATATGTAGTATTTTGACGGGTTTACATAGACCGTTCTGATCGGCATGGCTTCAGGGTTATACTTGTAGTGGACTATTACATTTTGACATTTTGTAATTTGAAATAATACATGTCATTATTGACCTGGCAATGCATACATACTTTGGGGACCTATACTGAGTTATAACGCTATACATATTTGAGTAAGTCTTCCGCTTGCGTATTACAACTGTCCCTGGATTATGTATTGCTGATTTGGCGTAATCTTATTCATGTTTTATGCACTAATATAGACAACATTTAATCATCATTCAATATGTTGCATAAGTGATGCGTTGGAACTCGAGAGTTGGACTTCTACTCGATCCCCAATTTTCAGGGTGTTACAACTTACAATCTCCTCCTTTGTCAATTTCATGATAAAACACACAACATTACACAATACATCCATTAACTCATTTACAAGATCAACTCGACTCAAGATGTAACAACCTTAAAGTTTGATGTGAGTATTCTTGTAATCTTCGTAGCCATCTATGATGCTCAAGTGATACTCCCCCTATGAAATACAACATATAGTAGGCAATAAAAATTGTATACAACCATTCATTCCATATGCCCCCATTTACTCACACACCAATCACCAATTTCTCCCTCTTTTTGTCACAAGTTGACAAAGGAAGAATCAACTAACATGAGAGATAAATATCAAGGTAAAGTAGATAAGATAAGCGATGAATATCAGTAAGCAGGAATATCAGGGAGAATAACGATGTTTAAGACAGTATATGAAGTATCAAGCATCAAGCAAATCAATTCATATAACTATAATATAAGGAAATCATTCAAAATATCACAAATATCCAAAATATTCAGAATATCCAACTAAACCAAAATATTTAAAACAAACCAAAATATCCAAAATAAACAAACCATCAAATTGATCCAACATAAGTAAGCAAATGAATCATGATAAATCTAACTCAATCTAACCCGGAAGAAGATGGTGCAAGCATCGAAGGATCATTAATTCGCAAACTCCGGTTGATACGATGGAAGTACTTTTTCATGTACTTCATTGTAGACTATTGGGTCTGGGCTAATGATGCCTGAGAAACATGTAATGCATCGACCTTCGCTTCTAATACAGATAACCTCTCATCAAATTGAGAGGGATAATAGTCAGAATCGAGTGGATCATCAGAATCTTCTAACTCATTAAGTATTTCATCCATGGTTGTATCTCCCACCACATGTGGTTATTCTTCTCATTCTCAGTGAGACCCGTATCCTAGCCCGTACCGTTCTGTATGCCTCTGCGGTCATTCTAGTTGAATTACGGTAACCCTCGACCTGTATCCGACGTTTACACGCGATCCTAAGCCGAGTCCTGCATATCGAAATTAACTCGACTCGAAACTTTTACCCCTACGATCGCGCCGTCGCTGTGACTCTCGCACCGATCTGATACCCAGACCAGGAGATGTGAGCCCACATTCATTTCCAAGAAATGCCGCTCATTGCAAATTTTGAAAGAATCTCCACAACATGTCCCATCAATCAATCAATCAATCAAGTCAAGTACACTCCATACCACAAGTACAAGCAACCCATCCCTTTCCCTTTCCAAAGTCAACTCTCTCTCTCCCCACCCATTCCTCTTTTATACAATTTTCAACTAAACTCATACCTTCCCATCCCCATTCCTTACAAGTTACAACACCCATCCCACCATTCCTTATCATCTATTATTTCCCTCTCCCTCTCTCTCTCATTTCTCAAACCTCCCAAGCAACACCCAACGTCCAAAGCTCTCCAAGTCTCCCAAATCCAAGAGTGTGGCCCACTTTCCCACCCCCTCATCTCCCATCTCAACCATCCATTCTCCATCAACCTCTATTAAAATAGAAGGCAAGGAGCATAGGAGTCCAAAGAGCTATAGAAGGAGGCCGATAGGTGGGTGATCCACTGTTGATTTATCTAATGGCCTAGTTGTGATGGGATCCAATTTGATGTATGTGTTATAATCATATGAGGGGCCCATAGTAGCGGGGTCCCTCCACTACACTGTGTCTCCCTCTTTCTCTCTCTATATCTTTTTTTCCTATAGTGGCCCACCTTGAAGAATGGATTAGATCTACACCATGGATGGTGGAAATCCCACCATGATGTGTTATCTACACCGTCATTCCCATATGGACCTGGATAAAGTAAAAAACACAAGTATCAGTTTGATCCAAGCGGTGGGCCACGCTGATGTGGACCTACGATAAATTATTTATTATATCCATACTGTCCAACCATCTGTAGAGGTAAGACAAATACCAGCTTCATCCAAAGTTGTGGTGGGCCACATGTGTGGACCCACATTGAATTTTAATTATCCACCCACACGTCTAGACGTCCAAGGTTAGATGCTGGAAACCTCCCTTTTAAATTAATATTATTTATTAATATAATATTATATTATATTATGAGGAGTTTTGAGTAGCCACTGTGATGACGGTGCAACATGCATAACTGCCATGACGTCCATCCGTTTTATGGTGGAGCCCACCGTGATGTAAGTCGTGCCATCCGTCCATTTGGCATACAGTCCCACCAT
This sequence comes from Magnolia sinica, assembly GCF_029962835.1. Classification (NCBI taxonomy): domain Eukaryota; kingdom Viridiplantae; phylum Streptophyta; class Magnoliopsida; order Magnoliales; family Magnoliaceae; genus Magnolia; species Magnolia sinica. Next base: position 48,686,181 of record NC_080582.1, read on the forward strand.
GATGCGTGTGCCATATCCCTACCGTCCATCCAATTTTGAGGGCCACACGTGATGTATGGGTCTTATCCACACCGTCCATATGGTGGGACGGTGGGCCCCCTTTTGATGCATGTATTCTATATTCAGCCGTCCATCATATTGGATGTGGGCCCACCATGCCGCATGTGTTTTATCCAAACCGTCCATACATTTGGTGACCTCGTCCTTGGGCCTGAGACAAAAAAAAAGAAAAAAAAAGACAGATCTATATCAAGTGTACCACACTGCAGAAAACAGTGGGATGAACGTCCACCATTGAAACCCCTTGGGTCACAGGAATTTTGGACCAATATGACATTTGTTTTTCCTTCATATCCAGGCCTTTGTGACCCTTTAAACAGGCTGGATGGGAAATAATACTACGGTGGGACCCATTGGAATTTAATAGTGGAAATTATCGTCACCACTGTTAGGTGTGGTATGGTCCAGATGATCCTTTGGATATGATTCATTTTTATTTTTTTTTTAATAATGCTCTAAAATGATCTCTAGTAATAGATGAATGGTGTGTTTGTTTGGGCCCATTTGATTCGGCCCGTTTGAATCGGCCCATTTGATTGGCCCATTTGACTCGGCCATTTAACTCGGCCTATTTGACTCGGCCCATTCGACTCGGCCCATTCGAATCGGCCTATTTGACTCGGCCCATTCGACTCGGCCATTTGACTTCGCCCATTCGATCGACCCATTTAATTCAGCCCATTTGATTCGGCCCGATGTTATAGATATATTGGCCCAATATGATGTATTCAAGGCCCATGGGCAAGGCCCATTGTGATGTATTCGAGGCCCATGAGCATGGCCCATTGTGATACATTTGAGGCCCTTGTATGAAGCCCAACGCGATATATGAGAGGCCCATGAATGAGACCCAATGTGATGTGTGTGTGGCCGTTACGTTGTGTATGAATCTTTATGTAGGCCACTCCTTGGGAGTAATGTTGGTTGAATGTCTACATTGATGGGGCAATGATGGTTAGATGTCCACATTGTGACCTTCCCTTAGGCCTTGTTAGGCCTATTCTCACTGATTTCGTTTGATGAGACCGATTCTACTTGTTGAGGTAAATTTCGATTATCGAGGCTGATTCCGTTTGGTCGAGGCCGATTCTGTTTGTCGAGGCCGATTCCGATTATTGAGGCTGATTCTGTTTGGTCGAGGCCAATTCCGTTTGTCGAGGCCGATTTCGATTCTTGAGGCCAATTCCGTTTGATGAGGCCGATTCTGCTTGTCGAGCCGATTCCGATGATCGAGGTCGATTCTGTTTGGTCGAGGCCGATTCCGTTGCTTGAGGCCAATTCCGTTTGTCGAGGCCGATTCTAATTGTTGAGGTCGATTCCGATTATCGAGGCCTAATGTAAAGTATATAAGGCCCATGAGATGGAGCCCTTTGTGATGTATATTAGGCCCATGTTAGAGGCCCATTGTGATGTATATGTGGCCCATGTGATGCAGCCCACTTGAGGCCCAATGTGACGTATTTATGGCCATCCATTGAGTCCCACCTTGATGTGATGCATAATGGACCCATGTGAGAGGCCCATTGTAAGACTCGTATCCTAGACTATACCATTCCATAGCCTTCCGCGGTCTTCCCGGTCGGATTTCGGCAACCTTCGACCCTTAACCGGTATTTGTGCGCGACCATGAGTCACACACCGTCAACCTGAATCTACTCAAACCGAGACTTGTTCCATTGTGACCGCACCATCGCTGCAGTTCCGACGCCGCCTCTTGCATACCGATTCGATACCCTGGCAGGGAGATGTGGACCTGCATTCAGTTCGAGAAAAACACCGCGCGTGCGAATCCCAAGAGAATCTCTATAACCTGTCACATCCATCAATCCCATCAATCATTCCATCAATCAATCAATCCCATCATGTTAAGTACAAGAGCAACCCATGCCTTCTCTCTCCAAAGTCAACTCTTTCTCACCCTCTCTCTTGCACACCTATACATGTCAAGTACCATATCACCTCACATCCATCACTCTATCACACATCACCTCTCCTTACAACTCTCTTTCTCTCTCATTTCTCAACACACTTTCCAAGCAAGGGAAGAGAGTGCACATCCAAGCCATTTCAAGAGAGAAAAGAGTGAGTTATGTGGCCCACTTTCCCATCCCAAATCCATCATCCTAACCATTCAAACCTCATCTTCCACCATCAAAGTGAAGCACAAGAGATAGACTTTTCAACGGACCGAGAAGATCGAACGGTGGGTGCCTTTATAGGGTAGTTTTCACTTTTTTTAGATGGACCAAGTGAGGCCTACCGATCAATGGTATGGATCTCACCCTGGATCCTAAGATGTGGTCAATGGCCCACCTTGATTGTCAATATCATTCTATGATGAGGCCATTCTCCATGGACCCCATCATGATGTTTACCTTCCTAACTTGTATATGGGTCATCTAGACCGTCTATTTTTGTGGAGAAGGAATCTCCACCGTTGGTTTTTTTTTTTATTTAATGGGCCCACATATAATGGGACCCACTTGATGTATGATTCATTGCAACGGAGGGCCCATAGTGTAGGGGTCCCTCCATCACGCGTGTCCCACTCTCTTTTTCTCTCTCTCCCTCTCTTTTTCATTTTTCTTTTCTTGTGTTAATATGGTTATGTGGCCCATCAGGATGGACCCCACCATGAGGCAGGTATTTTATCCAAGCCATATATAAGTGGGGCCCACTTTAAATGTGTTGTACCCACACCATCCATCATTTAGTGGCCCGCTTAAGTAGGGCGCACCTTAATGCATGTGCAACGCCAAACCGTCCAGCGTCCCTGGACGCTGGACAAAAGAGAGACACAAATATTAGCTTGTTTCCAAGCTTATGGGGTGGCCCACTCATATAAGCCCCCCCTTGATGTATGTATTCAATCCACGCCATCCATTCCTTTCCCAACCTCATTTTAGGCGTTGAACCAAAAAACAGAGTCAATCCGAGGTTTTGGCGGGCCATACCATAGCAAATGGTGGTTTTCACCATTGAAATCTTCCCTGATATTTCTATACACCAAAAAATACTCAGTATTGGGCTTGTTGGATCTGTTATAAGCTGTAGAATCCAATGGCTGGAATGGATTCACTTGGAGTGGGCCCCACATATGAAAAACCTCGATTTTCTTTGTTTTTCAAAAAAAATTAAAACAACAGCAGCGTTGTTGCTACTGCTGACAGGAAAGGACGCGTAGGCGTCCTACGCTACGGGTGGATGGGCTAGGGACCCACAGTCCCAGCCGTGGGCCCCACCATGATGCGTGTTTACCATCCACGCCGTTCATTAGGTGGGCCACTTCCTGAAGTGGGCCCCCTCCAAATTTCAGCCGCATCTAGCGCTCAGGTGGCCCACATCATAGGAAATAGCGACGATTAAATGTCTGCCCTTGAAACCCTTTTCTGGGTCTCAGGATTTTTTAGATTCAATATGAAATTTGTTCTTACTCTTCGTCCAGGTCTCTGTGACCGTATGGATAGATTGGATGGCATACAAACATTGTGGTGGGCCCCACTTGGGACCCATAATGATACATGTGTTTTATTCCCACCATCCAGGGACGGTGGAACCCACTATGGGGTATGTGTTTTAGACATGCCATCCACCCATTCCACAAGGACAGGGGGTTCCACTGCTATTGACATCAGCAGGGTCTGTGGGACCCACCATGTTGCATGGGTTGCACCCAATCTGTCCAACAATCTTAGAAGCTCATTTTATGGCATGAGCTAAGGAATGAGTCAGATCTATAAATCAAGTGGACCCCACTTTGGTATATGTATGGGGCTCATCTTGAGTTAATTGTGGCCGTCCATTGAGACCCCACCTTGATATATGTATGAGGCCCATCTTAGTTTATTTGTGGCCCATCCGTTGGGGCCCACCCTGATATATATGAGGCCCATAAGATTAGGCCCATCTTGATGTAGTTATGGCCCATCCATTGAGGCCCACCTGATATACATAAGGCCCATGTGATGCGGCCCATTTGTTGTATCTAAGGTCCATGTGTCGAGGCTCAATTGGATGTACTCAAGTCCATTACAATGTGTGACCCTACCATGGTTTGAGTAATGATGTTTATGGCGGCCGTGCCTTGGGAGCAATGATGGTTTGACGTCCACATTGTAAGAATAATGTTGGTTAAATGTCCACATTATAATTCTCCTTAGGGCCTATTGTTAGGCCTATACTTGTAGGCCACCAGGCCTATCTACGTGATGAACATCATACATTACTATATAGCATGTTAGTGTAGTTCCATAATCATGATCATACGCATCATATGTGTGCTTGATATGCGAAGTGACTGATCATAGCATATGTCTTCGAGTAGATTGTTTATGGGCTGCCAGATAAGCGGTGTTGCCCTACATGAGCGCACGATACGCACAAGATTGCTGTATGACTGAATAGTGTGATTCATGCATTCGCATTGTGTGATATGGTACTATACGCCCTAGCGATATCAGAGTCGTAGCCTCCACAGGCATATCATGGTTGGTAGGATTAGATACCGAAAATCTTGTTCTAGATAGGGTGCTATAGGTATCCCTGGGTGAAAGTCCCTAAACTCTTATGGTACCAAGAGGTTGCTCCAACGTCTAGATCGAGTAGGTGCATGAGCGCCGAGTGCCGATTACCAGACGGTCGCACTTTTCACTGTGTTATGGTCGGTTGGAAGGGGGTGCGGCCTTACCCGCCCGAGAGGAGGGGGCAAATCTAGGCTGAGTCTGACCAGCTCGAGGAATGGGACCGCTATTGACTAGCCGAGCCCGATATTGGCAGGCAGATAGTAAGGTCTCTTCCACTCACCTTATTGCGTGCAATGGGGTGGCAATCTGGTTGGAGTGTACTAGACTCCGATGATATTCCAGAGTTGAGCTGTGTTGATATGTGGACTTAGAGGAGGATTCGTATGCTTGAGTTACATTTCACACTGCATGGCCTTGGTATGGCTGACATCATCCATGCCTTGCATCATATAGCCTTGGTACGACTCATGGCATTCATGGATTCATCAGCATATTCCGCATTACTCTGATACTGCATAACTACTACCTTACGCACACACTTTCACCGCCCTCTAAGTTTTCCATAAGCTTATGCACGATCGTTGGGTGCAGGTGGCGTTGGCTCGCAACAGCACTGAGGAAGGAGCACTTAGTAGATCATTTTAGAGTTTTGTTCATTATTATTGTATTTCCCTTTATGCTCATTGTACTTGTAAAGTTTTTGATCATAGTGGAAATGTGTTGGAGTTTTTGGTCGCTATTTGTGGGTTATGCCTTTGGTTATGTTTATTACGAATCAAACTAATGTTGAAAATCCTCCTCGTAGCACCCCAGGATCGGAACCTGGCGAATGGGCGCTGGGAGCCGAGAATGGGGTTTTACGGAGGCTGTCGGCTCGGATTTGGTGATCGAAAATTTTGTGAGCCCGGTTTCTGAGTTTGGGGCATGACACCCATTGCGATGTGTTTGGGGCCCATGGGTTGTGGGCCATTGTGATATATTTAGGGCCCGTGGGAAGTGGCCCATCCGATGTATATAGGCCAATGTGATGCAACCCATGTGATGTGTATTAGCCACATGTGATGTGGCCCATTATGATTGTATGAGGCCCATTGTGGTGCATTTGAGGGCCAGGCTATGGAGCCCATTGTGATGTATGTTAGGCCCATGTGAAAGGCCCATCATGATGTGTATTAAGCTCTTGAGTGAGGCCCATCGTGTTGTATTTTTGGCCCTTGTGTGAGGCCATGGGCCCACTATATGTTAGGCTCTATGTGGGTCATTCCTTGGGGGCAATGTTGGTTAAATGTCCACATTATTGATGCCGATTATTGATACCGATTACGAGTATGTAACAACATAGCATCATGATATATACCCATACGCATCATCTGCATGTTTGTTATGAGATGTGGTTGACCATTGCATATGTCATTGGGCAGGTTGTTATGAGACTCCTAGATAGGTGGAGCTTATCTCACATAAGCGCACGGTATGCGCAGGATTGATGCATGACTAGATTGTATGACTCATGCACCTTGCATTGTGTATTGTGATTACTGTACGCCCTAGCGACATTAGGGATGTAGCCTCCACAGGCACATCATGGATGGCTAGATGGGACACCAAAAAACTGTTATTAGCATCGGGCTGCCATAGATGGCCCTGGGTGAAAATTCTTAAACCCTCTTGGTACCAGAGGACGCCCCAATGTCGAGACTGAATGGATATATATAAGCACATGAGGACCGTATACCAGTAAGCCGTGTCTCCCACTGTGTCGTGGTCGGTTGGGAGGGAGTTTGCCCCTACCCGCCTGAGGGAGTAGGCATAGCTAGGCTGAGTTTGATCAGCTCATGAATGGGTCCGCTATCAACGTGCCGGGTAGATATTGGCTGACTACTAGCCAGGCAAATAGTGATGTCTCTTCTACTTACCTAGTTATGTGCTTAATGGGGCGGCAAGCTGGGTAGAGTGTACTAGACCCCGGTGATGATCTCAGAGATGAACAGTACTGATATGTGGACTTATTGAGTAGGAGTTACATATTCATTCATTCATTCGTTCACTATCCACTCGGGCTGGTGGTGCCAACTATTTGTTACGTATACATTTGCAATGGCCAGGATTTTGCTTGGGGTGCGCGACTAACATGAAATCATGAGTTTACCACATTGAGTTTGACTATTCAAATTAAGTATGAGACTAGTTTGGATAGAAGTCCCTTGTGATGGACCCCATAGCCTGCAATATTACGTACTATCATCCCGACTTCACACTCCAGCATGGTCATTCTATTCGCACCACATATTGCATTACATCCATGACATATGGCATTTTGGGTTACTATATTTCTGCATTTATATGACCTAGATAAGGCTGATAGTATTCGTAGCTTTCCCAAATTGCATATTGCATTGCATCCTCGATATCTGATATCTAGTTCATTATGTTTCCGTATTACATAGCCGATTTACATTACTTTCTCAATATATGACATTGACTTGCTATGTCTTTTCATCACATATCCTGGATGAGGTTAATGATATTCTTATGGACTTGCAGTATTTCCGCTTACTCTAATATCGTATGATTCATGCCAGTAATTCTGATATTGTTGATTAAGGCACTGTATTAAATACTTGAAACTTATCTTGTGCACACACTTACACCACCCTCTAAGCTTTTTATAAGATTATGCACGATAAATGCGTGCAAGTCACGATATGACGCAGTCGAGCTAGGGCAGGAACGTGCGGTAGAGCTTCTAGAGATTTTATTATATGCATATATTTCCTTTTCAGTATTGTATTCAAATGATTATATTAGTGGATATGTGGTGATGATGTTATTCTTATGATTTGGGTATACTTGTGGTTATGCTTCTTATGAAACAAATTCATGTTGAAAATCCTCCTTATAGGATCCCAGGATCAGAATCTAGTGTATGAGCGCTGGGAGCCGAGAATGGGGTACTACGAAGGCTGTCGGCACTGGATTTGACGATTGAGAATTTTGTGAGCCCGGTTTCTGAGTTTGGGGCATGACATTCTCTTTATTCAAGAAGGGGAGTGAGGTTCATCATATTCAAGTTCGAGTTGTTGAAAGGAAGTTCGGATTCAGGTGCCTCAAATGTATGTACTTGGACATTGTAATGAAAACTAAGACTAGACATAAGATATCCAACTGGAATCGACCCATGTTTTGGATGTAAGCGAAATTAAATAATGATGTAACAAATCAAATAAGGTAAATAGACACGAATATTAGAAACAACAGAATGGAAGACTCTAAGCATAAGGGGGAGTAATATCAGTCTTATTCCCATCTCTTATATATACATTAGAGGTAAAAATCTGATGTAAGATGTGGTATTTAGGACATAGTTTGTTTGAGGGTAAGGCATTACCGGATCGCCATTCAACATTAAAACCATACAATACTCTTATAATAGTCTACTTTTCATAGTTAGAAATTTTCTCTGAAAGTGTGGCAATTGGAATCTCATCATTTGAATGTCTGTGTCCATTAAAGTAGATATGACGGAAGACGTAGTAGTGAATGTTTCTTCTACAAATTGAATAGAGAATGACAAATTTTTAAGAGAAACATCACAAATAGAGGCATACATGCCTCGCACTATGGACCGGTAAACCGTCCCACCCCAATGCAACATTCATTCCCATCCAACCTCCGAAAGAATTGGTACAAGACCAAAGTAAGCAATATGGTCCAGATTCACATATTTTTCAATGATAATATCCCTTGTGCGGAAGTCCCAAACATATTCTGGATCATTTTTCGATAAGTGTATGGTTCGTACACTAATAGGGACTGATCGGGAAGATGAACTGGCTCGAGCCTTACATACAGATTCTTTAGCTCTGTGTTTCGTTATAAATGCAAAAGAGAAATTATAAGAAAAATGCAAGAAAGAAGGTAGATCAGATTTTGATGAACACCCAACAAGAAGAATGGTTTCAAAATGAAGAAAAACTACTCAAACTTGCAAATCTAGCGATGGACAACCAAAATCTAGAAGGAAATTAAAATAAAATCACTTACAATAGAGTTTGGTTGATGGGTTGGTCGAATGGGGCACCGGCTAGCCGAAGAAGAAGAAAATTTGGGTTTTTTTCCCCTTTTTGAGCAATTCGCGTGATCTTCGGCTAGCCCAAGCATGTGCTCGACTGGACAAATTTTTCGGTAGTCATGGGCTAGCCGAAAATTCCTAAAAATTTTAATTTTTTAATTTATTTCATCTTTTATATTTATATTTATTTTTCAATTTTCTTTTCATGCATTTCATAATAAACATAAACCTAAATACAAATAAAATAATAATTATTTAACAATACACAGTCCAATATTATACTTCAGATTTGAAATTTTAACATTGTCAAGCGGCTTAGTCAGTATATCTGTAAGCTGCTTCTCAGTTTGAATGTATTCCAGCATGATAGTTTTATCTTTAACTAATTCTCGAACGTAGTGATATCTTATATTAATATGTTTTGTATGAAAATGTTAAATTGGATTTTCAAAAATATTTATTGCACTAGAATTATCGCAATATAATTCATTGTATCTTACGTAATTCCATAGTCAGCCATCATTCTTTTCATCCACGTTAGCTAGATGCAAGCATTCCCTGTAGCAATATATTCAGCCTCTGCGGTGGATAGAGATATGGAATTTTATGTCTTGCTAAGCCATGATACTAAGTAGTTTCTAATATAGAAACATCCACTGCTAGTAGATTTTCTATCATCAACGTTTCCTGCCCAGTCTATATCTGTATAACCAGTAATTTGTATAGACGTATCATGTGAATACCATAAGTCTAAGTTTGCAGAACTTGCGACATATCAGATTATCTATTTGACATTAGATAAGTGAGATTCTTTAGTATCAGATTGATGTCTAGCACAAATTCCAACGTTGAATGCAATATCAAGTTTACTAGTAGTTTAGTATAAAAGACTACCTATCATACTACGATATAGTCGAGAGTATACTTTTACCTGATTCATCTTTTGAGAGTTTAAGAATTGTAATCATCGGAGTATTGAAATTCTTACCATTCTCAAAACCAAACATTTTTACAAGGTCAACGTATATTTGGTCTGAGAGATGAATATTCCATTTTCAAGTTGTTTAACTTATAATCTAAGGAAATAGTTAAGTTCACCGACCATACTCATTTCAAACTTCGATTTCATGAGATTTGTAAACTCAATAGATAGATTAATGCACGTAGATCTATAGATAATATCATCAATATAAATTTGAACAATTAGAATATTATCATTATATTTTTTAACAAATAGGGATTTGTCAACACTACCCATAACAAAATTATGACTAAGTAAAAATTTATTCAATTTTTCATACTACGCTCTAAGAGCTTTTTTTAAACCATAAAGAGCCTTTTTAAGATGGTAAACATGATTGAAAAGTTTAAGATATTCAAAATCTTTTGGTTGTTCAACATAGACTTCCTCATTTAGATCACCATTTAGAAAAGCATTTTTTACATCAATTTGATAAATTTTGAATTTTTTATGACATGCAACAGAAATAAATAATCTGATTGATTCAAGGCGTTCAACTAGTGCAAAGGTTTCATTGTAATCAATACATTCAATCTAAGTATAACCTTGTACAACTAGTCGTGCCTTATTTTTTATAATGTTCTCTATTTCATCAGTTTTATTTTTAAAAATTCACTTGGTTCCAATCACATGTTTGTCAGTAGGTCTGGAAACCAAATATCATAAACCATTTCTATTAAATTGATTAATTCATCTTGCATGACATTTATCCAACTTTCATTATCGAGCGCTTCATTTACATTACTCGGTTCAATTTAAGAAGTAAAGCAGACATTAGGACTGTACACGAGTCGAGTTAGCTCAGTTAGCTTGCTCGATTCAATTTGAAAAAGCTCAACTTGCCTCGGCTCGAAATTGATTTGGACTGAGTCGAGATGGTTTTTGGAGTTCAAAAAAATTTCGAGCCAAGTTCGAGCTTGCCCGAGCTCGACTCGACTCGAATCGAACCTCAACTCGAACCGACTCGGATAGAATTAGATCGGTGACTTGGTTATTTTGATATGGATGTTACTCGCCAAGTGTTTGATGAAATGACTCAACGAAGTGTCGGCTGATGTAAGGAAGGTATGTATATGAAAGACATACCCTTTTTTTCTTAATTTTGATGTTCCTTACAAGGTATTTGATGAAATACTTATAAAACTGTTGTTGTTGTTTTACATACAGTAAGAATTTGAATGAGTAGTCCATGTGCTTATAAGAATTCTACACAGGTGAACTCAACTCGATCTTGGCTCGAACTCGGCTCGAGTTGGCCTGAGCTGTTAACTGAACCGAGCCGAGTTAACCAGTCAGGCTCGAAGACCGAGTCGAGCCAGGTTCGAGCTAGGATCAGCTAGTGGCCGAGCTGAGTCGAGCTTGGCACAAGCTCAACTCGACTCTATGTACACCTCTAGTAGACATGATTACACATATTTTCAAGTTGCCTTCTTGTCTGAATGCCAGTGTGAGGGTAACTGTAACGCTTCAAACTTTTCGATACTTGAGTATCAAAAGTTCTTGAGCATTACCATAAGATTCAACATAATATACACGTGTGTATGATGCCAATCCAACTACCCTAGCCTTACATCCTTGCCTTGACACAAACCTAACCGTTGGGAATGATCTCCATTCATAGATCAAGTCATCTGATCGTCGATTTTAAGACAAGACCATCTATCAAAAGATTTGACATATATGCCTTCCCCTAAACGAATTGGTAAATAACTCTCCATTTATAATGATTTAGATATACATTCTTTTGTAAGAATTTCTTACAAACATGCCTATAACCATGTGGAGCCATTAGATTTCCTAAAAACTCACAGATCAGCAATAATTATGAAAATGCAATTAACCTAGACCCCTGAATTCTAGATCACATGGTTCCCACAATCCATTTCATGTGAAATTTTATACCAAGCCTAATTATCATAAATTAACCATACACGTCGAATTTCAGCCCTTAGATCGTAGTAAATTAGCTACTTGACTTCTACATCCATTTGTACACTTATCAGATCAGGATTCTGATTCGTCCATCTTATTCTCACCATATGAATATGCTTAACCCACCATTAGAATTACAATCTGGGAAACTTACACGTGTGAAAAGGTCACTCGAATCTAACGATATACATGTCCTACCCTTAATCACTCCAGAAACACACTTTATGACCATCCATATACGAAATTGATCATGCATGTACCTACATATATGGTCAGAGTTTTAACCATCAAAGTCCTTTATTTTTAATTAGTCATCTGACCGTCCGTCATGTTTGGATCCACCAAACGGGCCACACGAATATCGTGGTGAATTGACCATCATGAAGATCTTAAGCATAGGTCGAAACTACCCGGTAACTTGTCAACCAGAGGTGTACAATGAAAGTGCCCTGGTTTGTCAATTAGCATGAGTGTTGAATCAGTAAGACAAGTGAGCCCCATAGGAAGATCATTCAAGCGTCTGCCTCAACAAGATGTGTGCCCGAACTCGTCAAAGGTAAACTTAGCCTCACATCCCATGTCCCAAAACACCAGGTATATAAAACCCTTAAAAAATGATTAGAACAACATAGGGTTTAAGGTGAGAAAACTAGTTTATAAAATCAAAAAAATCTCTAAGTTTTCTGCCTTTGTCGATTTATCAAAAAGCGATTCGATGAAATCGGACTCATGTCCTCGATACTCACTCGATGACATCGAACTGAGGACTTCAGATGTCCAGCAACCTTAATGAATCTTAGACTGAATTCTTGATGAATCGATGACAGGCTCGATATCATCAACTTTCGAATCTTGAGTTCATCGAGACGGCTCGATAAAATCGACAATTAGTCAGGTTGTGTCCAGAATACAGTTAAGAAAAATCATGTGATTTTCGATATCTCGAAGAGAGCCTCGATATCTTCGAAATTCAAACCTTGATGATATCGACAGACCTTCGATGATATCAGATTGGGATACGAATCTGACTAACAAGCTTTCAGGTAAATTCATTTAAGTATCGAGGAGTACTCGATGATATCGATATTCAAATATCGATCATATCAAGACCAAGTTGATGTCATCGAAATAGGACACAAACTGTCCAGCATGCTTATAGGAAAAAATCCTTGAAAATACCAATGAATCGAAACTAGTATCGATATCATCGACATTCAAATTCAGATGATTCGAGGGATGCTTGATTATATCAATACCTGTTAAGTCTCAAAGGCAAGTTTGCTCTTAAGTTTTCAAATGTCGAGGAATCGAACCATGCGTCGATGAAATCGAAGTTCAAAATCTGATGACATCAAAGCATGTTCGATATCCTCGACTAGTTGGCAAAAAGGTTTAAAAGCGTTTGACAGATTGAGTTCGTGCCATCGAGCGGGCATTCGACGTTATCGAGAGTATACGCTCGATGATATTGAAGACTGGTCGATGATATCAAACTTTGTAAAAAATATGACTGTTTTATTTTCGTTGGAACTTTTTGCCTATTTAATAGAGCTTGCCTTTGGTTTTTTATAAAGAAAAGCGATAGAGCTTTTGAGTGTTTAATTCAAATTACTTACCCTAAGCCTTTTTATCTTATGAGAGTTTATCCTCCAATCCACCCTCATCATTGATATTCAAGTAGATTGGGGAATGAACTTCCGCATTCATGGATCCTCCAGCTATCACCTTAATGGCAAATCATTGAGCTGAGATACCTTGAATGCATAAATGCTTGGAATCACTCCGTTTCTAATATAGGAAAACATTTAATAGAGTAGGATTCCAACATAACCTTGAACCAACCCGTCACCTTACATTGGAGCATCATCTGTGTTGCAGTTTAAGGGAGCTAAAGATTCTTCATCATCAAAAGAGGAGATCTTCATCAACGTGCTTAATGGGGCTCATCTACTTATCTGTATGTCATTAGAGTCTAGAGACCCTTTTGATCATTCTTTTTGTAGGATTGGGTCAAAGGTGCTTCTCACCCCTTTCAATTCCTCATAGGAGGCCTTCGATGGGATACGAGTTAAAGGTGCATACTGATATCTCATGTATTAGTAGAGTACGCGATGTATCAGAAACCTTATGTTACTTTTATGAATCTCTTGAATTATTGTTAATCTTAAAGGATAATCATCACTATGAGTAGGGCGTTGACCCTCTCCCAACCTATAGATGATGCAGGTGACGTACAGATTGAAGACTTAGAGGACTACTTCCCTATAAAAGATTATACTGAAAGAATGAGAAGATAGTTTTATCAATTAGTTTTATGCTTCTGCTGTAAACTCTGATATTGTAATAAGCTCCCATTGAGAGGGCATTTGATTATTCTTTTATTCTAATGAAATAATCAATACAGTTGATTTTATTCTCGTGAATGTTACCTTCATGAATGTATTTGGATGTGATTCAAATGAAAAAAATAAGGTGTAATTTTTAAAGCATCCAATTTATACATCATTAACACCCGATTTTCTCGGGCATGAGTACAAACTCTTCCCGTGAAAATTCGGAGTGTTACAGTTACCAAGTATTTGATTAGTCGGATGGTCTTTGACTACTCTCAACTTAGTATTATCGGATTTAGATGAAGATTCGTGTATATTAACCAAATTGATATCATCATCATCTTGATCAAGACTGGGTGTGATCTAATGATCATCTATCACAACATTTATAGATTCTTGTACAAACCCAGTTCTTTTGTTAAGAACACAGTATGCCCGACTATTTAGAGCATACCCTAGAAATATTCTCTCATCGCTTTTGGCTTCAAAATTTTTCAAATTTTCACGGTCACATAAAATAAAGCATTTGCTTCCAAAAGTTTGAAAATATTTAATGGTAGGCTTTTTGTTAAACCATAATTTATAAGTTGTTTTGTTTTTAGCTTTTTTAATATAAACATAATTAATTATATAACATGCAATAGTAATAGCTTCAGTTCATAAATTTTTAGGTAGGTTTATGTTATTTAGCATTATACTAGTCATTTCCTGCAGAATTCTATTTTTTTCTTTCAGCAACCCCATTTTGCTAATGTGTTTTTAAAGTAGAAAATTCATGCAATATATCATGATCATTGAGGTATTTTTCAAAATTGTTATTTTCGAATTCAGTTCCGTGATCACTTCTAATTCTGACCACAGATAACTCTTTTTCAGTCTGGAGACATTTTATAAGTTTTCCAACTTTATCAAGAGTATATGAATTTTCTCGTAGAAAGGCTACTCAAGTATATCTAGCGTAGTCATCAACTACAACTAGAAAATATTTCTTTTCGCCTCTACTCTCTGTTCTAGTTGGTTTGACCAAATCCATATGAAGAAGTTTAAGAGGTCTAGCCGTGGCTAAGGAGTTCACTTTCTTGTGACAACTCCTAACTTGCTTACCTATTTAACATGCGCCACAAAACTTTTCTATCTTTTTTAATTTGGGTAGGCCACGTAAGTGATTTCTTTTACTCAATTTATATAAATCTCTATAATTTACATGTCTAAGACGTTGATGCCATAGTTCAGTCTTGTCTGTTTGGACCATGTAACGTGAATAATTTGTTGAGCAAGAGTTATCAATTATATAGCAATTTTCAGATATTCTGTCACTATTTAATATTACATTTCTTTTCTCATTTATTATCTCACATCTGTGATATGAAAATTTTACACTATATTTATTATCACAAATTTGAGATATGCTCAGAAGATTATGTTTTAATCCTTCAACATATAGAACATTTTCAAAGAGAGGTAAGTTAAGAAGTTGTACATTACCTTGGCCAATAATCTTACAGCTGCTTCCATCTCCGAATGTAACTGAGCTGCTATTTACGTGGTTGTTGTTTGAGGGTATAGCCTTATCACCTGTCATGTGTCTCGAACATCCATTATTAAGGTACTATCTTGAATGGCTACTTGCTTTGAAAGCTGTGTGGATTATGATATCTCATTTTTCTATATACTTCAATCTTATCAGAGTTGGATTTTAATAGCTCTTTAAACAAGTCCACTATTGTATTAACTAAAGAAGGATTTTTGTTATTATTCCTTTGATGTTGGTAGTTGGCACTATTATTTTATATTAGAGACTTGAAAAGGTTTTGAGTTTTTGAGGTCATTTCCTTTATAGTTTGAATCTTTTAGAGTCTCTGCTTTGGAATTCGAGGATTCTCCTTTTATAAAGGTAGTAGCAATCCTCAGATTTCAAAGAGTTATTTTTAATATAACCCAGTCCAGACTTGTCACCACATTGCCTAAATGAGGTTAATAGTTTTTTAATTTTTTGGTCACCAACGGTATATTTCCAAGTGTCCTTTAAACTCTGAAGGTAGGAAACTTCAAGTTTTAGCTTCTCATTTTCGGATTTAAGTTTTTACAACTCAAAAGTCTTAAAACTCAAATCTACTTAAGTCTTTTCAAAACAATCAGAAAAAATAAGATTTTTTCTAAAACAACTTTTTCAAGTTCTAATTGTAGTTTTAGCATAATTTTCTTTTTGAATTTTTAATTTAACCGTAATTTTACAACTTTCTCCGTATAGGGCATCATATGCATCTTGAAAATCATCTTCATTTTCAGAGTCAGTTCTTCGAGTTTCATAATCAGATATATCACAGTTATCTGAAGAAGTGATTCTAGCTATAGTCTTAAAGGCTTTCAAATCGTTTGCATTTTCCTGGTATGATTCATCAGTTTCAAAGTTAGTTTCAGACTTTGATGATTCATCCCAAGTAGCCATCATGCCTTTTCTTATATATTTATCATTTTTAGGACATTTAGAAGCTAAATGCCCATATTTAGAACAGTTGAAACATTGAGTGTCTTATGTTTTAGATTTCCAAAAATTTGAATTTCCTTTTCTTTTATCAAATGGTTTTTGAAAATCCATTCTTTTCTTATTTTTGAAAATTTTATAAAAAGTTTTGCCAACATAGCCATATCATCTTTATTTTCTTCAAAATTAGAATTTACATTAGATTCCTTTGAATTAGATTTAGAAGATTTAAGAGTTGTGGACTTAATTTTAGGAGTTTTGAATTTCAGCTCATAAGTTTGAAGAGAACCAACTAACTACTCAACTTTCATAGTATTTGTATCCAGTAATTCCTATATAGCAGTAACATTTGAATTAAACCTATCATGAAGTGATCACAATATTTTTGTACAAACCTTACTTTCAGGGATTCTATCTCCAAGACCCCACATAGAATTTACTATGTCATTCAGTTTCATATAAAAGTTCATATAAGACTCATTTTCTTTCATCCGAATTTCCTTAAATTTGGTTGTGGGGATTTGAATTTTAGATTTTTTGACAATAGTAGTTCCTTCATGTGTCGTTTCGAGAATATCCATGCTCGTTTAGCTGTATTGCACGAAATGATTCTTTTGAATTCATCTGGCGATAGAGCACAAGTTATTTCATTTAAGGCTTTTGCATTTGCACTCCTTTCACTTTTCTGAATAGTAGTCCAAAAAGTATTTGTGGTTTCTTTCAATGATATGGTTCTATCATCGACTACTACTTCCATCATAGGAGGGATCCATTTAGTTACAGTACCTTGTGACACACTTTCATTAATGAATTTGAAGAAAATCCTCATCCTGGCTTTCCAATATGAATAGTTAGAGCCATTAAAGGGAGGTGGCCTGGTAATGGATAAGTTTTTGAAATTTGATATTTTATAGCTTTTGATCTAGCTCAATGAGGTAAATCCCTAACATAAAAAGAGCAACCCTCTCTGATATCACTTGAAAAGTAGAGCTAGCGATGTCCTAGAGGGGGGTGAATAGGACAATGCTAAATAATCAAAATAAATGCGAAATATGTAAAGATTACAAAAATCTCAATCGCTTGAGTATTGAAACCCTAATTCTAAATAATTCGTATAACAACCTTCGCCTAAAATATTAGGCAGGACAACCTTATTTCATGAATATCTTTAAAATCAATCTTTCAAACTAGCAAGAGAATATAAAAAGATTATAATGTTCACCATGAGAATGAAATAATAAATAACATTCAATCACAAAAAAAAAATAAAGCATTCACCATATGGCACAAGGAGTTATAGTGGCTTGGTGCTTAAAACAACCACACCTACTCCACTCATAAAATTACTATCCTCGTAATTTTAGCTTTCCTTATAATAAGGTTTTCACGGAGTCACCTTAATAACCTGATATAGTTCCTTGTGATTTTTACTGGCTATCACAATAAAAACTCTCTTTGTGATTTTCACGGGCTATCACAAATAGAAACCCCACTGAGATTTTCACAGGCTATCTCAGACAAAACCTCACTAAGATTTTCACCGGCTATCTTAGAAAAAATCTAAAAAGAAATACAATAAATATACTTATCTTCATATGTATATTCGAAAACGTGGCAGAAGCTTATAGCAGAAGGACTTCTTTCTTGAACGTAGATGTCGCAGTGTTCAATCGAACAGAAAGATTCTAAGGTTCTATAAATTTTATAAATAAAAAACCCGAATGCTACTGGATTCAATTCTCTTAGATATTAAAGAAGAGTATAGTTTACCCTCTTAGAATAAGATTAAAACGATATAGAGATAATGGAATTGAATAAGCTATATATTAAATTTATAAATACCAACAGATAGCTTGCCGAGGACTTGAGCTTCTCTCTCTTTCTTGTAGAAGAATTATAGTAAATTTTGTTGTAATTAGAATGAGAGAAAGCTTCGATTTATAGGCAAGGAGGTTGAATCTTCGACTAACTTAAGTCTGGCTTCAGTTGGCCGGAGTTCACCGAATTCATTCCAACAACACTAGGATTGCGCAAGATAAGATTTTTCAAAAATTCGACTGGCTGAATTTATGAAAAATTCAAATATTTTCATTGTTGGAATTTCAACCGAATTTTCTTTGGCTAGCCGAATTTCAAGCTTATGTTAGTTGGACCAGAACTTAGGCTAGCCGAATTTTCAACAGAAGTTGTTATTTTGTTCGGGCTTAAAGTTGGGCTGGCCGAGGAAGTTAGGCTGGTCAAACCAGAAGTTAGGCTAGTCTAATTCCATAGTAAAAATACTTATAAAAACTCGAGATAGAAAATTTTTGAAAGTACCTAATCCTAAGGTCTTTCTAGGATTATACCACCTGTGTTTTAGTAAATATATGAGTCCTCTTGTCTTGAACTTTGACTTGATCTTGTCTTGAATATGGGTGTTGATTTCTTGAGAAGATATGTCAATCTTGACTTGATCATAAGCCGATCTTCAGTAGATAGTAAGCCGTGTAAAGTAGTTGTGATTCCATACTTGTGATATAACTCTGAAGCACTTTTGTCTTACGAAATTTGACAACCTATTTGTGCTTAACATAAAAGCACTTACACGAGCCATTCTACTAAGATTCGGAGAAGCCCAATAAATTTACATTATGATAATAGAACGGCTTCATTCTCACCAAATTCCTCAACAACAACTTAGACAAGTGCGAGAAGACATTTACAGCGACCAAGCCACCCATAATACCCGACAATCTGTCCTACAACTCTATGGGCTCAAAAAGAGCTTCGGAGTCAAATTAGAATAGAAGGTCATAATGGAGAATTGGAGGATGATCTTCAGAATATCAGAATTTAGTTTCGAGAATCTCGACGAGTAAAATTATTAACAGCCGGATTAATTGAAGGGTTGAAATGTTTCATGAATAGGAGAAAGCCTCATTGCTAGAATACTTGCTCAGTATGAAGGAGCATATGTCTTAACAGATTCGTGGAGGGAGAATTTATTAATGTATGTTATAGTTTTGGCTGATTGGACCCCCCGATATGAATCGATTCAAATTCGACAAAATTAAGATGTATTGTGTTATATATATATATATATATATGTAATCGTCTAATAATCCTTTTAATGAATAAATTGTGATCTACCTTTCTTACTTTTTACACTATAACTCTTTGTTTTTTTGTGTCGTGTTCTTTGAATTGCTGATATTAAATGTGAATCACTGATATTAACAGAGGAACGTTGATATTCTCCGTGAATCGCTGATATTAATAGAGGACTGTAGACATTAATTATGGATCGTCGATACTAATAGAAGAACACCAATATTCTCTATGGATCGCCAATATTAACAGGGGACCGCTGGTATTCACAGTGTATTGTTAATATTAAAATAGGACCATTAATATTATCTGTGGTCCATGGTAAATATCAGTGGCCTCCATTAATATTGTCGACCCACAATGATTAACAGGGGTCCTCTATTAATATTGTTGATCCGTGATGAATATCAATGGTCCTCTGTTAATATCGGCGATCCACGGTTAATATCAATGATCCTCCACTAATATCGGCAATCGATAGAGAATATCAGCTATTCTTTGTTAATATTTGTGATCGATAGTGAATATTAGCGGTCTTCTGTCAATATTTACGATTCACAGTGCAATCCATATACTCTACAATATGATAAATGGAAACATTAATCCATATACTTTCCAATATGATTAAATCTGACTTGATCAAAGTTTCTTTTTAAAAATGGCAATAAGCGAGCATTACATTATTTCAAAAATCTCTTTTGTTAGTCAGAGAGTAGTCTGAATGTAACACCCCAAAACCATTCAAATTAATACTCAAACATCCCATAAAGACCTGACGAGGTACTTCTAAATTTCCCCGATCATACAGCCGATCGAGATGACTTCTAACCACTAAAACACAACCATATCTCTAAAGGGACATTACACTTCAAACAGATGGAATGGATGCTTCGAGGCCATCGCCGAAGGGCCCTCAACAAGCATGTGTACACATAGGATATAATAGCAGCAGACTACATCAACTAGAATCTGGTCAAAACCGAATTTGACTGGTCTACACGCGACCTCACCATCAGTCTCACTACTGCGCTGAAGGAATCGAAAATGACCCAATTACCAATCGAGATGGGACCCACCACCACGAGGCAAGAAGGAGACTGGACCATCCATCATGTGTGGCCCCCAAACCCAATTAGAACCCAATAAATCCCGGCTGAAAGGGATCAAAGACCACCCCACTCCTACGGAAGAACGGGACCCCACAAACAAGGAAAAGAACGAGAACGAGGAGTCCCTGATCATCACACATTGTCGATCAGGGACAATCTGGGTCGTCCAATTCCTAAGCACGACTACTTCGACCCCCTCCAATAAACTGGGAGCCAGACTGGATGGAAGTGGAGAAGCACTACCCATGGTTTCTTCCAACACGTCCACCATGTGGAAAACGTCTCTCGGAAGCAGTCCGCAGAATCCTCCCTGACCACCGAATGCAAGGGTCAAGGATCACTAAAATAACAAGATCCAAGCCGACAAAAGGGACCGATCAGACAAAGAATGACCTCATCCAGAACCTCCATTAGAATAGAACCCATCTAATGGACAGGTGTTGTGCACTAGACGCTGATCTGGATGATCAACCAGTGGCCCACCTAGACACGGAAGAAAGGCAAAGAAACCAAGAAAAAAGAAACGGAACCAGAAACACTAACTCACAGTCCGATCCACACTCCATGCGAATGTGCTAGCCGCTCGTTTTACTCCCCACGAACAGCAGGGCCTGTTTCGCTGGAAGGATCCATAACATGGAAATTCATTATAAAAAGCACTCTCCTGGGCAGAGTGCCACACACAGATAAGCATGCGAGAAAGAAGGAAAGGTGGAGTGAAAGAGAATGAGAGGAGAAGAAAAACCAATGCAAGAGGAGGAGAGGAAAATCCTACGTTGAGATTTGTCTACATCCAGCGCTCAATCCCAGTAACGTAAATCCCTCCTTTCCTCCTTCCTCCTCTACTCCACAACTTCTCTTTCAAAGATAGTGAGGAGTCCTCACTAGCAAGAACAAGTCGATTCAGTAAAAGGATGTACCGAACCTCGTAACTGAACCTATATATAATAGGACTTAGAATCTCTAACATTCACTCTAACAAAATTCCAAATAGGTGAATCTAAAGAACCTTGAATATTTAAACCTTAGAAGACAGTCAGATAACCGAGGTGAGGATCCTTCCTTTAATTTTTGTGATTTAATTGATTACACCCTTTCTCCTATTTCAAAATTCATTTTACTGCTTACTATATTCTCATGAGTCAATATTAAGGGATACAAGTCATATTACTATTCTACTTGTAAATATCGTACTTAGAATCCCATTTCAGCTAGTTATCATTTATTCATGGACGTAATGCATTATGGGTAGTGACCCTCATGGTCGGCATGTAATTCCATGGGTTGGTTGGCGTTGTACACAATCGATATAAGTAAAATGCCATGCGTGTTACATCACTTCTCGAAATTGGATGTCGTAAATAGTCACTCCATGAACACATCGTGTTACGTAAATCCTCCAACCACATTGTTGTGTCACCTTGGGATATTCGTGTAAAGCCACGCTAACGTGGGACACGCCGGTGAATCTCCGTAGTGTGAGAATGAAGGGTGAGTGTCACACCCCAAACTTGGAAACCGGGCTCACAAAATTTCTGATTGCAGAATCCGGCACCGATAGCCTCCGTAGTACCTCATTCTCTGCTTATGACACTCATATACTAGGTTTTGATCCTGCGATCCTACAAGGAGGATTTTAAACATGAATTTCTTTCATAACAAGCATAACCATAAGCATAACCCACGAACAATAACCAGAACTCCATCACAAAATCCACTATGATAAAAACTTTAAGTACGAAGCACATAAAAGGGAAATACAATAGATAACAAAAAGGCTCCGGAAGCTCAGCTGCACACTCCTGCTCCTGCTCAGCTACGATTGCGTCCTGGCATCACCTACACGTATCTATCGTGCACAAGCTTATAGAAAGCTTAGAGGATGGTGAAAGTTTATGTGCAAAGTAGCAATGCACATATGTAATATCAGAATAATGTGAAAACATGCAAGTGAGTCCATGAATGCTATCAGCCGTACCAAGGCTATGCAATGTAAGACATGAATGCTATCGGTCATACCAAGGCCATGCGATGCAAGGCCTATACAGCCAATGTCATGTGTAAGATGCAACTCAAGCATACCAATCCACATATCAATCTAACTCATCTTTGAAGCATTATATATCAGTACAGTTCTCTCTGGATAATCATTGGGGTCTAGTACACTATACACCAGATTGTCGCCCCACACTGGTTGCACAACCGTGTAAGCGGAAGAGACCTCACTACCCACCTGACCAGCAGTTTGCTAATATCTACCCTACACATCAAGAGCAGACCCATTTACGAGCTAGTCATACTCAACCTAGCAATTGCCCCTACCCTCGGGCGAGTAAGGCCACACCTCCTTCCAACCAACCAAGACACAGTGGGAGACGCGGCCTCCTGGTATTTGGCCCTCATTCACTCACACATCCACTTGGTCTAGGCATTAGAGCATCCTCCATGGTACCATAAGGGTTTGGGGACTTTCACCCTGGGACATCCTTCGCGCCCCTCGTGCTTAACAAGAATTTTCGGTATCCAATCCTGCCATCCACGCTATATCTGTGGAGGCTACAACCCTGATGTCGCTAGGGCGTACAGTAATCATAATCACACAATGCAATATGTATGAGTCACACAGTACAATCATGCATCAATCATGCGCATGCCGTGTGCTCATGTCGGACAACTTCGTATATCAGGGAGTCCCATAAACAACCTACCCAATGACATATGCAATGGTCAACCACATCTCATAACAAGCATGCAGATGATGCGTATGGGCATGTATCATGATGTTATGCTATCACATACTCATAGTCGGTATCAATAATTGGCCTATATATAAGGTATGGTCCATAGATGGATAGCAGACCTATAACATGAAGGTCGATCCTCAACTGTGGATATAGCAAATCTGATAGCACGGATCCCTCCGTCTATAGTGATAATGAACTCTCCTCATAACAAGGTTGGGCCTAGGTGGCCTACCTATAATCCTAAGGATCCGAAACGGGCTTCCTTCACCATACTATTATATAGCCCGCAAGATGCCCTAGGGGGCCCAAATAAGTCCTAGATGGATTTCAAGATTAAAATAATTTTACTAGCAACCAATGAGGGCCCAACATTTTGGGTTAGCCCAATAAGAATAGATGGATCATGCAATTATCAATGGGGCCCAATGATTAGGGTCAACCCACTTAGAGAAGGATAAGAATGGGCTTGACGAATGCTTAAGAGAAAGTCACAATGTGGACATTTAACCATTACTGTCCATCAATGTGCACATTTAACAAACATTACTCCCAAGGAGTGGCCCACATAGAGCCAAACATAAAGTGGGGCCCATGGCCTCACATACAACATAACGGGCCTCACACAAGAGCCCAATATACATTACAATGGGCCTCACACAAGGGCCTAATATACTTCTTGATGGGCCTCATCATATAGGCCTCATATACATCACATCGGGCCTCATCATATGAGCCTCATATATATCACAACGGGCCTCACTTACAGACCACATATACATCATAATGGGGCTCATCACATGGGCCATATATATATCGCAATGGGCCTCACTCATGGGCCACATATACTTCATAATGGGCCTCATCACATGGGCCATATATACATCACCATAGGCCTCACTCATGGGCCACATATACATCATAATGGGCCTCATCACATGGGGCCATATATACATCAAATGGGCCTCACTCATGGGCCACATCTACATCATAATGGGCCTCATCATATGGGCCATATATATGTATATAGGGAAAAGGTACTATGCGCTCGAGCTCATGATAACGTCCTATGAGGTTGAGCTGTGTGGGCCCCACCGTGATGCGTGTCAACCATCAACATCGTGCATTTGATGGGTCCCCTTTAAATTATGGGATATCCCAAAAATTAGCCGTATACGGAACTCAGGTGGGCCAAACCATCTAAAATCATGTGAAGACATACCAAAAACATATAAAAGCACTTGGTAGGGCCCACCTGAGTTTTGAATGTTGCTGAAACTTTGTCTGAACCCTCATCTAGGTGGGACACACATAATGGATGGGTTAGATTTGCAAACCACATCTCGGTGGGCCCAAAAAATGATTATGAATGTTTTAATGGTGCACGGCCCCTCTCAACTTCTGTATGTGGTATGGCCCACAAAAGTCACGGATTGACTTGATTTTTGAGACCTGGGCCCATGATGGAATGATGCATCTGACTAATAGGGTAGATGTTCGAAACGCATCATGGTGGGGCCCACACAGCTCGACCTCATGGGACGTTCCCATCAGCTCAAGCGCATAGTACCTTTTCCCATAGATATATATTCACAATGAGCCTCATCACATGGGCCATATATATATCACAATGAGCCTCACTCATGGACCACATATACATCATAATAGGGCTCATCACATGAGTCATATATATATATATATATTGCAATGGGCCACATATACATCATAATGGGCCTCATCACATGGGCGATATATACATCAGAATGGGCCTCACTCATGGGCCCCATATATACATCATAATGGGCCATAAATACATCACATTAAGGTGGGCCGTGCACATTCCAAATGAGCCCCACCAGATGGACAACTTGGATCAAATACATACACCACGTGGGGGCCACGTGGATGGATGATGTGAATATACAACACATCACAAGGTGGGCCCCACCCATCCAGCAAATGGACAGTGTGGACAACCTCACATGGTTGGCCTCATGTCCAGGCCTGGATGGATGGCCAGGATACAAGGCACATGCATCATGGTGGGCCTACGCGCCACCATCTAATAATGGATGATGTGAATATATAACACATACGTCTGATGGGCCCCAACCCCCACACGTGCACGCACGTGTGGAGTGGGTCCCACACCCCGCCAAAATAGATGGACGACGTGGAGAACACATGCATTAAGGTGGGTTCCCACCATCCCAACCATGGACGGTGAGGATATAGAATACATCAAGGTGGGGTCCACGTCCTAGTTGGACGGTGAGGACCCCACACGTGCAGCTGGGTCCCACCATCTAGCAAATGGACGGACGGACGGGATATATCACATACCTCATGATCAGACCCAGAACTTGCTGACGTCCACATAGCAGTTATATAGCTGCATGGGACCTACCGTCCAAGGTCTAGACGGTGATCCAGACGGCCAATGGCCCCTGTTAGGCTAGCCAGACGAATGACATGGATAGCATATATATCAGGTGAGTCCACACATGCGTGGCCCACCATTTGATCAAGCTGATATTTGTTTGTTTCCCTTCATCCTGGTTAGCCCAAAAATGGGTAGCAAGGCAAGCCCCATTCGCTGGACGTCTAAAAAATCTGGACAGTCTAGATTGTTGGACACATCAGATGGGCCACGCACATCATCACCATAAAAAAATGAAATAAGGAGGGAGAGAGAGAGACGTACGATGGAGGGGCCCCGCCACTATGGGCCCCTCTAATACATGCATCAATACATACATCGAGATGGGTCCCATGCATGCATGGGCCCATCATAACAAACTAAAAATCTGAGGTGGGGATGTCATCCCCACCATGCAAATGAGGGGTCTAGATGACCCTTAGAAGGCATGGATTAGAGTAGAAATTGTCATGGTGGGGTCCATGGAAAACCACCATGGGTCATGCATGCAAGAAGATGGGCCAAAGGCCACATCAAGGGGATCATGGAGGATCTCCACCAGGGATTGGTGGGTCCTTTAAGTCCCCATGCAAATGAAAGAAAGAAATCTAAGGGAGAGGATGAAATCTAGCTCTAGAGAGCACCCGCCTTGGATCTTGATCTTCTTCTTCCTCCCTAGTGTTCCAATGCTCCTAAGATGATCATTTAATGATGGAGATTGACTTTTGATGGTTGGATTGATGGGGAGAATGGGTGAGAGATGGCTGAATTTTGGGGGTTGCTTGGACGTCCCAAGCTTCTCTAGCAATGGAGAAGTGAAAGAAAGAGGGAGGGAGAGAGATATAAGAGGGAGAGAGAAAGAAATGATTGTGGTAGGGTAATAATTGCTTGTAAGAGCATGGGGAAGAACTTTGCCGTCATGGCTTGTAAGAGATAAGCTAGCAATCATTGCTAAGGTAGGGTAGATATAGCTAGGGTGACGTCATCACCCTCATGATTACCTAGGGAATGGTGCCCTATGCGATAGGTGGGCCCCGCAAAGTGCGGTCCATGACCATTATAATGCGTGGTCCACAACTTATGATCTAAGCGTCGGATTGGTACACGAGACGAGACGACGGCGTGGTCGCAATGACATGGGTCTCGGGTTGACAGGGTGCAACTTAAGGTCATGCGCAAATACAATCTACGGGTCTTGGGTAGCCGAAATTCGACGGGGTGGATCGTGGGATCCTAAGAAATGAAATGGTCACTAGGACATAGGCCTGACAGCGAGTCAGGTATATTAAACTGTTCTCCACATTGTGACCGTGACTGTTGAGTGTGACAAATCGTACATATTTTATTAGGCATGCATATCATATAGAATGTTGCGCATATTAATACAATTATACGTGTGGAATACAAGGAGTATTGATGCCATGTTCTTTTTGTTGACCTTTAAATTATATAAATATTTGTAAACTTTAAAGGAATGATCTCTACTATAAGTAGGGCATTGACCCTCTCCAACCATATAGATGATGTAGGTGATGAACAAATTGAAGACCCAGAGGATCACCTCCCTGAGGAAGACTATACTGAATAAATAAGAAAATAGTTTCATGTTTACCTTTATTTACGTTTCCACTGCAACTTGATTTTGTAATAAGCTCCCATCTGAGTGAACATTTAATATTTTGTTGAACTTTTTCTTCCTTTTAAATGAAATAATAAATATAGGGAATTTCCTTTTCATGAGTTAATACTTGAATACTCATAATGTATGAATTTGATCACGCTATCTGAACGATGGGTGAATGGAATTAACGCCCAAATTCCCAGGGTGAGCAAAGACTCGGACCTTAGAAATTCGGGGTGTTACAGTTGGTATCAGAGCCTGAAAATAAGATTAACTAGGCCTGAGGGCATGGATCACCATAAAACTCTACGCGACGTTAAACAAATCAAGGAATTGAGAACTAATACACAAGTAACCCCACCTTGAAACTATGAAATTAAAGAATTAAGAAGCCCATATTCAGGTCTCCCCTTAATCTACTTGACTAATCTAGACACCCTTGGATTAGATTCTCAGAAATCCTAAAGGAAACCACCCCGAAAAAAAAAATCAAAATTTTAGAAAGTTGTGACCATCTGAAAAACTTATACTTGCCACACTACAAATTTCCCCAAGGCACTAACATCACTCTAACCAAACGTCCACATCTGCAAAAGGTATGACCCTCGAGAGAAAGACTATCCAAGCACCTCCAGAACACACGACCGAGAACGGGATCCATCAAGAAACCACACTCCTAGGACCACCCCCAGGACTAGTGCCCCTTGATACTCAGACTTGGGTACCATTCTACTCCATTCTGGGACGGATAGAAGCGTTCATGCAGAAGACCCAACAATCCATGGATAATCTACAACAACAGATTCACAATGCCGTCCCAAGGGCCACCTCACCACCCATATCACCCACTAGCATCGCCCCATTGGCTCCACCACGTTCAGAATACCATGATGAGTGTACTTAGCTAAAAAGATTCCTAAAGCTACAACCCCCTGAATTCTCAGGCACAATCGGACATCGAAGTGGTTGAAACGGCAAGGTAGGGGCACTTATCATGGCCCCTGTGAACCTTAAGATCCCCTCACATATCGTTTACAACGTCTAAAAAAGAAAAGTAAACTCAAACAAAAAGGCATTTGAAGGGCTAGTTGCAGAAAGCACTAGCAAATATATGGTAATAATGACCTTATTAGCAAGAAAGACCTACGATGCTAAAAAGGGTAAAAGCATACCTAGGGGCCTAAAAAGGCCCAACATGGATCAGTTTAAGGCCTATTTAAAGATCACAACAGCAAGCCATTTAAAGGGGCAAAAGCGAAGCATTGGTAGAGAATGGGTTAATAATCAAGGGTTCGTTGCTCTGATTAAGGGCTGGCTAAGGTGGATGTGTGAGTAATCCGAAGTTAAAGCACCATCATCTTTAGGTTGCCGTACATGCTAAAAACTACAAAATATCAAAAGAATACAATTACACCAGCATTCTGCCTAACTAAAAAACATTTTCGAGAATAAAGAAGCTACTAAAGTTAAACGGTAAGGTTGGAGTCGAGGATATTTGACCATACCCTTTACAGAATATGGTGTTTGGTTTTCTCGTTTTCGTCTCACATCTCGAATAAATTCGCACTCCACTCCACAATTCTAAATACATCAATAGCATTCACACATGCATTACCCTTGTCTCTGTCCTTATATTACTTTTTTAATACTTTTTTTACTTTTCATGCCCAAACTCTTGATACCTTGCAAAATATGCCCAATGTAGTCACATTGAAGTTTCATTGAATCCCTTAAAAACCTTTAAAATGATGTAAAGTAGAGACTGTGCATTACACATGTGAAAAATGGTGTCAAGCCCCTTCCTTTTTACCTAAAATTTATGATGCAGATCAATCACAAGAGTCCATGAGTTAGGCAATCTAATGATCTCCCGATTTATAAGTGATTTTATAGTTTCTAACTGGCCGGATATTCTTGAATTCATTTGGCTAGTGGCGACTCCAATCAAATTATCTAAATCCAAGACGTGCCTCAACCATTACACAATCAAATAAACAAAAGTGATACCAATGCCAGTCAATTGTAGTTATTGAGTGCAGCGACTTATGCAGGGCCATTCATAGTTAGTTAACCTAGTTTAGCTCTTAGCTTGGATTTTAGTTTAATCTAGGTCATCTACGCTGCTACATTAGATTGGCCCTAGCTTAGTAGTGTAATTCCCTTCATCTACAATGACGTTGTTGGACTAAGAAAGACTTGTTCCTTTTTACTTTTTAGTGTAATTCCTTTTGTCTATGACCAAGTCATAGGATTAAGAAAGATCTTGGCTTTAGGACCTTATCATCTACACCACAGTTGCAGGATCGCCAATGAGTCTCATTATCTATAAGTATTTATATTTAATAAATACATTTTTTCTTTTACTCATGTGTTGTGTTAATCGATCAATATTCTTTGTTATCGCAATGAGAAAAGGTCCGTTCGGCTAAAAGGAAAAAAGAACTTATTAAAATGACAAACCCTCCTGTTCGCAAATCACTTGGTCTCTACTACAGGTGGTTAAATAGATAGTTGAACTACTGAGTTCTCTATCATAGACGATTGTTCTTGGTCTCTCTATCTATCTTGGTGCTTGGGGTCAAAGGCATTCAGTTCATGTTTAGCCATACTAGGCTTGGGCATGCCGCCATCACATACAAGTAAAAATGACTAAATTTCAAGCCAAACAAATACATACCTGTGTTATGCCCTCAATACACTTACATGGTTGTATATTAAACCCATATAAAGTTACATGGTGGCTTAAAGTCATCATATCCATCTTCATGAGATAACTATAGTATTGCTTTTATATTAATTAACAATATTATGATCAAGTCATAATAGGATGATGTTAGTGAAGATACTCTTTGAAATAATGTCGATAGTAGTTTTCTCCGAAGTAGATCAATACACCCATTTGTGAGTACCGTATAATTATTACTGTTTATATATGACATGTATCTAAAACTGGATATGGGATGGGTGTATATTCAAATGGGTGTATATTCAACTCATGAATACATCTACCCATAATCATACCATGGGAATCCCTACTTATATCCATGAGCGTATTCATGCCTATATTCTTAGTCCAATGACCGCATTTACGTATTATAATTATTAAAGTTGCTCACCGCATATCCACGAGGTTCATTATCATATGATTCATATTCATACTATGACATAAAAAGTATAGTTGTTTGTCTACCACTAATGTTTATAGACCATCATCTCCACTCATCTACTTCTTCCTAAGACGATCATGCTTATTCGTCGTTAAGAAACTTACAATGGGATAAGGTGAAAACTATAGTCTTCACCTTGAATGGTATACTCAAAATCCTTCTCCCCAATTAACAGGCTAAGTGACATTTAATTTTAACTCTCACTATAGATATACTACTACCATCGTCATTATCATCACCATTGCTACTATTGTCCTCACCTTAGTCTCTCTTCGTGTCGATGTAGGTGTCAAAGAGAGTATGGCTACTACATGTCCATCATATAAGATAGTGATGGCTAGCTAACTCTAATATTCCTCATCAATGAAATAAAAGCTTCAAAGGAAAATCTAGCCTCCTCTACAATTGCATCAATATCGACACCCCATGTTATTGCATCCTATGCTATGGTCTGTTCCAATCAGCTATATACTTTATTAAGGTCATTTGACTTAACCCAGTTGTATAATGGGTCACTGTATCTCCTTTATGAAATGCATTTTGCCTTCCTTTGATCTAATATGCTATCTTCTTCTTTTCTTGCACCTTTTGGTCATAACAACCTCTTTCGAGACTTCATGTTGTAATGGTAGAATACTAGCTTGTAGAGCTTCTCACAACCCAACTTATTTCGTTTGTTCTAAAGTAAGAACATACTCCAATATCTTTCATATCGTGATGATGACACCATCTATGCGAGCGCACTAATAATTGGTCATTGTAAGGTCTCACAGTCATTATCTTGCATAACTCATCATATGTAATACTCAAAATTTTTTTGTGCTTATGCGTGATATACACGAGTACTTATCTTTATATGCGTCTCAATTTGATACCGTGCTTTGGGGAGAATAACACATGGATTTATGCACATTTACATATACTTAGACCATCACACACCTCATAATGATCTTTGATACCCATTATTTCTTCATATACTCAATTTAACCATTACTATATTAAGAAATTCAACTACTTACTTCACTTTTAGGCCGCTTGATTAAGATAAACCAACTTCGAGATCATCACATCCGCTCATATATATTATATAATATATATAATATCTCCATTTTTAAATATGATCCATTTATCTTATCTACCACTCATGTATAAGCTTATCCAAATATCATGACTGCTATCTAACCACCCTGCTTTTGAGTATACATACATATACACATATCGTTTAACCCAAGCTGCACATCATGACTCACTTAATCTATCATCGATCAAACCTATTGAGATTACTCTTCTTGAACCAATTAAGGCATCTAAATATTTGATTATGATCCAGACCATCACATCATCAAAAAATAGACAAAGACCTCATGTAACCTATTACTTTCGAGCATCCCCAGATCTAAATCCTTCATTACGATTCTGATACATTGGTGAACATTCTACACCTTTAGAATCCAATTTCAATAGACATAAATACATTTATAATCATATTAAGTTTCCTATAGTGTACGTAATCCTACCCGACACCATCATCAGAAAGTGTACTAAAGAGAGTTCTATCGCAATGAAACTTTACCCAATATCTATCCAACCCATTTGAACCATAAACTCACAAGATCTACAGTCCAACGGGTTCCTCATTATATATGATGGATAGCCCACCCAAGAATCAGGTAGAAATTGTCATCATAATCCTCTCATGACCCCAACCAATTTACCAACTTCTTTTCATAGCGGGCTATGTCTGACACATTTTCAGGAAGATCTGGTAATTTCTAAAAACCAAATAGAATTTAAACATCCATATGTACCTCACACCGTAAACCTCCCACCCTATAAATCATAATATGACCGTTAATCTACAAAACCAATGGTGCATTTACTTCCTGACATGTAAGTAGACCCCATGGACCGCTCGCTATTCTTTTTCGACACCTCTTAACCATCAATTTTGAAATCAGACTTATACAACCTCCTATTCAATCAAATTCATTTAATTAATCCTTTCACTAAATCTAACCCACCCGTCGGACATCCAAACTGTTTATGAATCTAGTTATCTACCCATATTTTCATCTAAATCCAACCACCCACCAAATGCGATCTAGACCGATCGACAGCATGTGAGGAAGTCATGCAGTGACCATCAAGCATAAAACTCAATTTCATTCAACTAACAAATGCGATGTATTCAGGAGTGTCATCCAAGATCACATCGACTGCGGTTTGCTCAAGTTTCTTGAAAAATGGGAAGAAGCCATGTTGATCGATACTGACCCATTCCCATTTAATCTCGAGATCAACATGGTCACAGTTAATCTGAAGAATTAGCTACGGTTGAAGGTCGACCTCGGCCTAAGTAATAAAGAAAAAGTATTACGTCGACCAAGGGCATCATTAGCCCTCTCATTCGAATGATAATCGGGCGAATGATACTAGAAGGGCCAGTCCAGGCTCTTAGCTATGCGATTGGTGTGCTTGAAGAATTGTTTTTGGATGAGGGATCCTCCCAAGCCAAAATGGAGAGGTCATTATGTGGGCCCTCGACCAATTAGAAGCAACGACTATCACTAACCGCAATAGATGGCGCCTACTTCTCGCAATAAATGGAACCACCGAGCCAAAGGATGGTCAAACCCCATACAATACGAGAAAGAATATGGAAGCGGGTCATGCATCTGAAATTTCTAGCGATGCCAGAAGCATTAACATGGACCCAAAAATGTCGATGGCATAGGCAGCGGGCCATGGTAAGAAGAAAGTCAGAGGAGAATGCAAGACCTCCTCGGTCATAAATAGCTTTGCCTAGACCCTTCTAAAAAATCCCAATACTTGAAGACCGGGTAGCCATAAACATAGTAGGAGCAATACTTCCTCCCGTGTTACAAAACCAAGACTTAAATGTTCTTGACTAAATTAATTAGTCAATGAGTCCTAGGGAGGAGGACAATTATGGTAATTTATTATACCACCTCGACGATAAGTGTTTCCTGACGAATGAATGGTTGGCTAATGAGTTAATGTTGACCACTGAAGCACTGAAAATTGTCTCACCAGCGGTTGCTTCGGCCAAACTTGTGGTCAATGAGTGCGTGAGTCAAACAAAAGATGTCATAAAGAAAGCAGACCCCGAAACACTAAGGGAGTAATGTCCAAATGTTGGAATTACATTTAGGACATTGCCACTAGTTGTATTTCATTATAACATAGTTTTCACATTGTTGTCTAGTTTCCCAGCTAGACTCACTCAATAGAATAGGATGACAGCCGATGTGAAAGAGTATACCCCCTAGTAATAATATAACACGCTTCTTTCCCATTCGAAGAAGATGCTAGAAATGAATTTAAAGTCGACGAAGCCTCATATATTAACACTATCACAATAGAGGCGGTGGCTACATTTGAAAGGGTGATTATCGATAAACCTTCCCATGGCATGATGTAACATCTTAGGCCATTGTACATATCAGTTCACCTCGAAGGGTGCCCTGTTTTTACAATTTTACTCGACAATGGAGCCACAATTAACCTGTTTCCAGTAAGAATGATGGGTAAATTTGTAAAACCCCTGCTGATTTAATTCCATCAGAGGTAACTGTCAGTAATTTTGCCAGTCATGTCACGAACACCCACGATGTCTTACCAGTCAATATGACTTTTTGAACTAAGACAATATTAACACCTTTTTCATGGTTGATACCTCATCAAACTATAATGCATTACTGGGGAGGGATTGAATTCATTCATTTGCATGCATCCTGTCCTACCTACACCAATTTGTGATTTTCTGGAATTAAGATAAGGTTGAATTAGTCTTGGCCGATAATAAACATTTCTTGGCCACTTTGAACGCTAATGAGGCTTATTATTATGGGGAAGAAGTGGGACCGATTAGTTTCACATGGAGGAATAAGTTTGGCCACCTAACTGGAATATTGGTAAAGAAGAACTTGAAGAGTATTGTGCAAGCCATCACAGAAGTAACATGATTCAGTGACACCCTGCCAAAGGACGTTATTCTTTATCAACCGGTTCCGTGTTATACTATCGAAGAAATTTCATGATTAGAACGCCAAAAGATGAGCTCCACCAAGCCGACTTCACGGTCAGAATAAGAACACTTGATGAGAGATTGAAAGAGATGGACGATGGATGCCTTATGAATTTGGCTGATATGGAGGATTCGACCGAATAAGACTACATCAAGCTAGAGGAATCTCTTGATGAGATAGAGGATTCTCAACCCCCAGTTCAAGATCCATTGGTCGAAGTCAATTTAGGGACCAAACAGGATTTAAAGCCTACATTCATCAGCAACTTATTGAACCTCTTGAGAAGGAATAATTGATGAATGTACTCCGTGAGTTTGCTGACTGTTTTACATAGGAGTATGACGATATGACATGGGCTTGATCAGTGTTTTGTCAACCACAGGTTGTCAATAAAGAAAGAATATCGCCTGCACAAGCAATCGCCCAGGCGGATGATGACTGAAGTTACCCACAAGATTAAGGAGGAGATTGAACGACTCTTAAAGGTTGGTTTTATCCAGCCTATCAAATATGTTGAATGGATGTCAAATGTTGTTCTAGTAATAAAAAAGAATGGTAAGTTGAGAATTTATATATATTTTAAAATTTTAAACATAACTACACTGAAGGACGAATACCATATATCGGTGACCGATTAACTGATCGATCGAACTGCTGGCCACGAAATTGTGTCTTTCATGGATGGGCATTCCGAATATAATCAGATATGAACAATGTGCCAAAAATGACATTCAGATGTACTGGTCCACTAGGAACCTACTGCTGAGTGGTAATGCCTTTTGGACTAAAAAACGTGGGAGCTATGTATTAGAGGGCAGTGAATGCCATCTTCTATGATATGATCTACTATTTCATGGAAGTTTACGTGGATGATATAGTGGTCAAATCCTTTAATATGGAAGATCATGTGGCCAATCGTGTAGGTCATTTGAGCGAATGGGGCTCCACAAATTGAAAATGAACCACTTGAAATGTGCTTTTGGGTTCTAGATTAGTAATTTCCTAGGATCCTAGTACACTAGAGAGGAATTGAGGCCGATTAAAATAATGCCCGAGCTATCATAAACGCTTGTCCGCTAAGGAATAATCAGAGCTGTAGAAGTTCCTGGGGAAAGTTAATTTTATGTCAAGATTTGTATCTAATTACGCAGGAAAGACTACCATCTTCTCTCCACTGATAAAACTGAAATAGGGGTCTGACTTTGTTTGGGAGGAGGAGCATCAATTGGGCTTTGATAAAATCAAGGAGTCTCTAATGAGGCCACCTATTCTAATGCCACCAATCAAAGGTCAACTGCTTGAGTTATATGTCGTGGACTCTGTAGAATTGGTCGAAGCTCTTCTAGCCCAGGACGACTTTATGTGAAAGGAGCGTGCTATCTATTATTTGAGCCGGACATTACTCGATGCTGAGAGACACTACTCTGCTATAGAAAAGTTGTGTCTGTCAATGTGTTTCGCGACCACTAAACTAGGAAATTATTTGTAATACCTGTATCCTAGTCCGTACTGTTCCATAGGCTTCCGCGGTCCTCCCAGTCAAATTTCGATAACCCTCGACCTATATCCAACATTTGCGCATGAACTTAAACCAAGTTCTGTATATCGAAGTCGACTCGACCCAAAATTTACACTTTAGCGACCCCGCCGTCGCCGCGGTTTTAACGTCGCAACTCGCGCACCGAACTGATACCCAGGTCAGAAGATGTGGGTTTGCGTTCATTCCAAAGAAACGCCGCGTATTGTGAATTTCGAGGGAATCTCTATAACATGTCCCATCAAATCAAGTACATCACCTTACCTCAATGCCACCTCACCCTACAACAAGTACACATAACCTCTCTCCCTTTTCCCACAAGTCAACACTTTCCTCCCCTAACCATCCCTCTTTCACACCATTTTCAACTAAGGCCATACCTCCCATCACCTTTCCTTACACCCACCACTCCAACCATCCCTTTTATTATTCTTTCTCTCTCATTCCATCTCTTCACTCCCAAGCAACAAGCTTCATACGTCCAAGCCTCTCCAAGCTTTCCCAAACAACAAGTGTGGCCCACCCTCTCATCTCTCATCCCCACCATCAAAACTCCATCATCCCCCGTTAAAAGTTGAGCATAGGAGTTAAGGAGTCTAAGGGATCAAGGAGAAGGCCTAGAGGTGGGTGATCCACCGTTGATTCTTATTTTAGGGCCCACTTGTTGGTGGGACCCATTTAGATGTATGTGATGTAACCATGAGGGGCCCATAGTGGCGGGGTCCCTCTATCACCGTCTCTCTCTCTCTCTCTCTCTCTCTCTCTCTCTCTCTTCCTTTGTATGATGATGATGAAGGGGTGCGTGACCCATCTGGTGTGTGTGTCCCACCATGAAGCATATATTTTATCTATGCCATTCACTATCATGTGGGACCCGCCTGATGGATCTACACCATTCAGCCCATTATCGGGCCTGGATGAAAAGAAAAACACAAATATCAGGTGATCCAAAGAGGTAGCCCACGTCCATGTGGGGCCCACCATGATGCTTGTGTTATACCCCATGCCGTCTAGCATCCCTAGACGCTGGACAGCTGTGGCTAACATAGAGTGCGTGTACTGACATGGGTGTATACCAATAAGCTAACAAAAAGTATATATATATATATATATATATATAATAAATATAATATAATATATATTTGAGCCTTAGGGTGGGTTACTCATGCACGCTCCACCTTGATGCATGGACCTAATCCAAGTTGTCCATTCCATTCCCCAGCTCATTGTAGGCGTTGAGCTGAAAAATGAAGTGAATCCAACTTTCTGGCGGGCCATAGCATAAAAAATAGTATTTTCTACTGTGAAAATACACCCTGATGTTTCTGTACACCAGAACTTATCGAATATTGAGCTTGATGGGTTTGTATTGAGCCATAGAAACTAATGGCTGGAGTAGATCCATTTGATGCAGGCCCCACCTAGGGAAAACCGCAGAAAAACTTGTTTTATTAAAAAAAATTACAAAACAAGCAGCTGACGTTGCTGCTGCTACCATCCAGAGGACGGCGCAACGGCGTCCTCTGCCCAGTGGACAGTGGCCAAGGACTCACGGCCCCAGCTATGGGCCCCATTGTGATATGTGTTGACATCAACACCTTACATTTAGTGGTTCCTCCTTACAGCAGCGGGCCACTCAAAAATCAGCCGTGTAAGTGACTCAAGTGGCCCACGCCACAAGGAACAGTGTGGATTGAACATCTGCCATTGAAACCTTTTTTGGGTTGCAGAAGTTTTGGATTAGATATGAAATTTATTTTTACTCTTCACCCAGGTCTGTGTGACCTTATCCACAGGTTGGGTGGAAAATAAACATTACGATGGGTGCCAGGTCTGTGTGACCTTATCCACAGGTTGGGTGGAAAATAAACATTACGGTGGGCCCCAGGTCTGTGTGACCTTATCTACAGGTTGGGTGGAAAATAAACATTATGGTGGGCCCCACATGGGACCCACTGATGTATGTATTGTATCCACACCTATCATCAATGTGGATCTCCACCATGAGCTATGTGATTCATCTATGTCGTCCATCCCTATGGGACCCACCATAATGCATGTGTTGCATCCAAACTGTCCAACCATTTTTGAAAGATAATTTTAAGGCTTGAGACAAAAATAAGACAGATCTATTTATCAAGTGGACCACACTGCATAATGAGGATTGAACGTTTACCATTGGAATCCCTTGGGAATGTAGAAGTTTTGGATTAGTAGGAAATTTGTTTTTCCTCTTAATTTAGGATTGTGTGACCCTATGATCGGATTGGATGGGAAATAAATGTTATGGCGGGTCTTGAGAATTTTAATGGTGGAAATCATTATCACCACTTATATTTGGGTGTGGCCCATTTTATGTACATAGGGCCTATTGGCGTAGCCCATTTGATGTACATATGGCCCATGTGATGTGGCCCACTTGCCATATGAGGGCCCATTTGATGTATGCAAGGCCCATGGGTTATGGCCCATTGTAATGTACATAAGGCCCATTAGTGCGGCCCATTGATGCGGCCCACTTGATGAAAATAAGGCCCATGTGATGCGGCCCATTTGATGTATTTGGAGCCCTTAGGTCGAGGCCCAATGGGATGTACCTAAGGCCCATTGCAATATGTGATTCCTCCATGGTCCATGTAATGATGTTCATGGCAGGCCGTGCCTTAGGAGCAGTGATGGTTTGACGTCCACATTGTAGGATGATGTTGGTTAAATGTCTGCATTATCACTCTCTCTAGGGCCCATTGTTAGGCCCATACTTGTAGTATGTAGGCCGTCTAGGCCCATCTTCATTATGAACAAAGCCCATCACCACATAACTTGTTTAGTATAGATCCATGATTCATGATCATATGTATCATATGTATGCTTAATATGAGGAGTAACTGATCATAGCATATGCCTTCGGGTAAATTGTTTATAGGCCCCCTGATAGGCGGAGTTGCCCCGCATGAGCGCGCGGTATGCGCAAGATTGTTGCATGTCTGGTAGGGTGATTCATGCACTTGCATTTGTGTGATTATGATTATTGGATGCCCTAGCGACATCAGGGCCATAGCCTCCACAGACACATCGTGGGTGGCTGGATTGGATACCGAAAATATTGTTTCTAGTATCTGACCGTCATAGATATCCCTGGGTGAAAATCTCTAAACCCGATGGTACTAGAGGATGACTTCAACGTCGAGACCAAGTGGATATATGAGTGCACGAGGGCTGAATACCAGGAGGCCGCCTCTCCCACTGTGTCGTGGTCGGTTAGAAAGGGGTGTGGCCTTGCTCGCCTGAGGGTAGGGGGCAATACTAGGCCGAGTTTGACCAGTTCATGAATGGGTCCATTATCGATGTGCCGGATAGGTATTGGCAGACTATTGGCCAGGCGGATAGTGAGGTTTCTTACGCTCACTTAGACTATGCGGCTGAGAGAGCGGCAGTGCCATTTGGAGTGTACTAAACCCTGGTGATTATCCAGAATGAGAACTGTACTGATATTTGATGAGTCGTATGTAAATTTGGATGATGATTTGCATGCTTAAGTTGTATCTCGCATCGCATGGTCTTGATATGGCTGATAACATTCATATCTTGCATCGCATAGCCTTGGTACGGCTGCTTGCATTCATGTACTCATCAACATGATTTCGCATTACTCTAACCTTACATTTTGAGCATGCTCATATTGCGCACATACTACCACCACCCTCTAAGCTTTCTATAAGTTTATACACGATTGATGCGTGCGAGAGATCTTGGATCAGCGTAGTAGCGGTGGAGCACTGGATTGGAGCATTTGTTATTATCATTATCTTGTATTTCCCTTCATACGCACTGTATTCAAAGTTTTTGATCATAATGGATTTTGTGATGGTGTTCTTGTGGTTATTGTTCGTGGGTTATGCTTATACTGAATCAAAATCATATTTGAAATCCTCCTTGTAAGATCCCTGGATCGGAACCTGGTGTATAGGTGCCAGGAGCCAGAATGGGATACTACGGATGTTGTCGACGCCAGATTAGGCGATCGAAAATTTTGTGAGCCCAGTTTCCGAGTTCGGGGCGTGACATTATTTATTGGTCGAGATAGTAAAGTAATAACACTAACCGATTTGGTAAAATATATGTTGAATCAACCAATTTTGAATAGCCGAATTGGCAAATGGGTACTAGCCTTATCTGAATTCAATCTTTGTTACATTGTACAAAATGCAGTGGAGGGTTGGGCGATAGCCAATTTTTTGGCTGATCACCCCTTCGATCTGG
Source organism: Magnolia sinica (assembly GCF_029962835.1). NCBI lineage: Eukaryota > Viridiplantae > Streptophyta > Magnoliopsida > Magnoliales > Magnoliaceae > Magnolia > Magnolia sinica. The sequence continues at coordinate 48,726,597 of NC_080582.1, forward strand.
AAAAACAAATTTTCGTAGAGATCTTGGATCTATATTGTTTGTGATTAACACCATGAATATTGATCTTCGATGTGTTAAGAATACACAATGCATCAGGGGTTGGTATAATCTTGATCGCTCTGAATGGAAACAGGCAGGAATTTGTGTTCCAATCGGAGTTTATCTACACTTATAACCAGGCTGAGTATGACGCCATGATAATCGACCCGGAGTTATTATTAGAATTAGGCACAAGGACCGTAACTATTATAGGTGATTCACAGTTATTGACTAATCAAATGGCATGGTTGTTCAAATGTACTAGTACAACTTTATTGCCATATTATGCCTTGACGACCAAAATGTTAGACCATTTCAAGGAAGTAAAATTGATACATGTCACTAGGGAACATAATGTTGATGCTGATGAAATGGCACAGCTTGTTACGAGGCTCGACTCGAGAGGTTCGACTGATCCAATGATCACCATCCAAAGATGGTCCTTGTCATTCGTCTCGGAGAGAGGAAGTATAATGGAGGTGTACTAGATAAGACTAAAAAAAGAAGAAGATTGGAGGACCCCTCTCATGGGTTATTTACAGGAGCCTGCATACTAAGATTGATAGAAATGTGAGGTGATTGTCCGCTAACTTTTTTATGATTGACAGTGAATTATGTTGCAAAGGGGATGATGGGGTTTTACTCGAATGTCGGTCTAAGAAAGAAGATATATTAGTGATGAGGAAAGTCCATGAAGGGATATGTGGGGCCCACCAAGGTGGAAGGAGAATGAGTCTCACGCTCAGATGTTATAGATACTTTCGACCGATAATGATGGCCGATTGGGTTCAGTATGCTAAGGGTTGTGAGGCTTGCCAAACAAATGGACCAGTCCAACATGTACCTACCGCAGAAATACATTCTATAATAAAACTTTGACCATTTCAAGGTTAGGCAATTGACTTGATAGGACAAATCCACCCACCTTCATCACGGATGGATTCATTTATAAATGCTGTGACTGACTACTTCACTAAATAGATAGAGGTCATCGAGAAGTTATCAAATTCATAAAGAGAATAGTATTATCCATCAATTTGGAATCCCATAATCCATTACAATGGATCGAGGTGTAGTTTTCTTCGCCAAGGAAGTGTGGGCAATGGCCAATAAATATAGAATAAAGATTTTGCACTCAACACTATTATATGCGAAAGCTAATGGTCATGCTGAGGCTAATAACAAGGTAATTAAAAATATCATAAGAAAAAATAATTGAAGAGAATTATCGAGAATGACAAACCAAGTTATCAGAGCTTATTAGAAGCTCTATGGGCCCATGGAAATTCACCCCGTACAAGTACTGAAATCAGTCCATTTGCACTGACATGTGGACATGATGGAGTGGTGCCTTTAGAGGACATTGTGCCATCTTTGCGGACTACTTATCAAACCATATTAACCCTTTAGGAATTTACAGAAGCAATGTTGGCCAAGTTTGAAGGACTAGATGAAGTTCGAATGAAAGTCCTTAACTCAATCATCGCCCACAAAGCGGTCGTTGCTCGTGCCTATAACACAAATATAAAAGGATATCCTTTGGGGTATGGGATACGTATCAGTCAGAAAGACTAGGATCTCAGTAAGAAATGGTCTCCCACATGCGATGGAATATACATGGTCGTCCAAGTTCTCAAAGGATGAGTATATGTTTTAAGGGATGTGAAGGGAAAGATCGTAAAAGCTCTAATTAACGGCTAATTCCTAAAACCTCACTTCTCCTTGTTATGGGAAGTCATCAAGGAACATGCGGAGTAAAGTTAGAAAAATGTGTTTATTTAATAAAGAAGGCCCTTGAAATAAAGGCTAGTCAATTACATAAAAAACAAAAGAAAAATATTCTTGGCTAATCGACCGAGTTACAAGTGGGCGGCATGGAATTCTTCAAATCTCCTGGCAGCCGATTCTTTGGCCTTTAAGGCCAGCGTGCACTTGCTTCTCCACAAAGGTTGTTGGTCTTTAAGCTTGTAGAGAAGGTTGCTAACTTGATTAATACGGTGATTGATGGCTGTGTACTCCTGCTCGGCCTTCAACCTCTTAGACTTGCTAGACTCCACATGAACCCGATAAAGTTCTATCAGGGACTCGATGAAGACTCTCAGGTCCTGATTGTGTGGCCAATCATTATCTAGGTAGAGCCATTGGGCCTTGAAGAGGTCATCAAAGAAGTGACAAAGTACAACCTTCATTCATCATGACATCTCTTCATCAAGACGATGTTGATGAATCCAGTGCATCTGATTCTTTCAAGCCGCATATAGCGAGCTAATGGAGAAGTGCATCGTTCAAGCTGAGAGTTGGCCCTAGAATACACCTCTCTAAGCCACCAGAATTCTAAGATGACCTTAAGGACCTCTTGGAGGGGTTTATCGGTCTCAGATGCTTTAGTTGCATCCTTGAGGAAAGGGTATGGATCGTGGAGGATAGAGGAATGGGAAAAGGAATCGATCCCTTCTTCAAAAATTTCCTCTAAAACTTGTAAGGATTGGGAGAAGAAGGACAAATAAGTCATGATGTCAATGGCTGTTACTGAGGACTCTTATCCGTGGCATGCTATAAATCTGAAAGGGGAATGCTTTTTATCGATCAGGGGATGAGTAATTAATGTGCACATTAGATAGGGTTCGATGGTTGGGAACCTGAAGCTAATGGTTAGGTTGTTGATTCGTTTTCGAGAATGTTGGGGAATGCAACAGAATAAATAAAACTCCTCGAGGAATGTTTCACATTTACTCCCGTTGAGTCAGCATGTGATCAAGCACACACAAGTGAAAAACAACTAAGTATCAAACGACTGACTAATAATGCATAAATTCGATCGATTGTGGAAACACTATTTGATCTTTTTTGAACACCCCTAGCCATGACCGATGATTGAAGATTTACTGTCGGAAAGAAAAGCACTCCATGCCATTCCAAAATATCAACTTTATTGATAAAGGAAAGTTTATTCAAGACACTGCAGGTCATTGACCGTGTTGCATTCACAAGCAAGAGAAAAGGGAAAGAAAAGCTTAAAGTGACCGAGTAACTCAGATCTTTATTCCCTCAAACTCCTCGAGGAGAGCCCGCATATCGGTCTCATTCTTCTCTTGTGTTGGTGCCCAATTTGCTCCCTTCTCAATGATGATCGACAGAAGGTGAAGCAGCTGGTCAACGAGAATGTATCTTGAGGAAACCTTATTCTCAGCTGCCCTCTTTGCGTTGTGGCTTATTTTCAACCACATCTAGTATATAACAATATGTTCATCCAAGAACGAAAGATCTTCCGGGACGACCGTGTCCTTTGTAAAGAAGGAATGTTCTCGTTCCTTGAGTTCTTCCAACAATTCAACCTAGTAAATTTGTAATGCATGAAGCATGGCGTGATTGAATTTGTGCATCTAAGCCCACCGCAATCGATCGTGCCATGCCAGTTCACGAGTTTTACTCATTTCTGTAGAGTCTTCCTTGGTTGATGCCTGCCGACGAAGGTATCTAGACACCACCTCAATGTCAAATACAAGCTCTAGATAACGACATCCCATGATGTACAAATGCTTCAGTTTTTGGAGGAGTTCCCCAATCTCAGCCTCTAATTTGACCATTGTCAATGCCTCTTCATGAAGTAATTCGCATCGAAGAGTACCAAGGATTGAGAAAACTCCGTCAAACCCCACTAAAAATCTCTTTGAGATAACTTTTCAGCACCAGTGATGAAGGAAGAATGATTAGAAGCCATGGGAGCAAAGTAGAGGTGTAACGATGAGGTTAGATTAAATTCGAATGAGATTGTGGTCAGTTTAAATAGGTGAGTTTGACACCCACGATCCAAAGAAATTATTACAAAAGAATCATTACACGTTCCGAGCAACCGGGAGCATGTCGCGATTAAGGCTTCAAATCTAGAATATACCTACGATGTTTTGAGTTTTAAGAGCCAAGTCAACAGTTAATTACAAGCATAAAAGAGAAGAAAACAAGCTAAGGTGATGATCGATTGTATTAATAAATTAGCACAAGTTATAACTCGAAAGATGACAAGCGTTGCATCAACCAGATTATCATCTCCAATTGGTTTTTCACTGCCTGCAAGGTAGCCACCTGTTTGACCACTTATTGACGTAGTCGACCGATGGTGGCTGTTTGGGACTTAACAGATGTGGCCAATCATTTGATTATCTCCTTTTGATGTAAGTTCTCAGTGTGTTTCTCTGCGAACTCCCTCTTTAGAGTAAACAACTTTACCTTTAGAACTGTAATTCTTATCACCATACTCTTGAGCTTGACCTCATAATCCCTTAATTTAGGTGTCCCAGTCGCAAGGTCCTTGGTGATATCTTTTGTAGAAGCGATTTGGGACTCGGCTGTGGAGTGTTCCACCTCAATCCGGTCAACAATGGCGTGAACGTGGTGGTGTGCCTTGATAAGTCTGAAAAACTCTTGAAGACTTGGTACTTTGTATACAAGGTTTGGATCTGACTAAAAGTAGACACGATATGACTTGACCAACCGTTTGAGTTTATCGACCATCTCAATATTTAGGGATCCAAATAATCCCATTTGCAGGAGGCTTTGAAGTTCTGGCTTAAGATCCTGTAGGTTGTTCGAAAGAGAAGGCAACTCAGCCACAACAACATCTTCAACAAAAGCCTTCTCGAACAAAGAAATGATATCTTTGTACGAAGGGTCATCTTCATCAAGAGCAACAAGAGTTGAAGCATCATCCACCACTGCTAGTATTAGATCAGGCGACATATGAGAGTCAAACTTTGTGACTTCGACCATTACAACTTCCTCGATCGCACCAACAGTTTCTTCATGAACTGAAGACTCTTCGACCGTTGGAGGAACCTCTTCATTAAATGAAGGAACTATTGTGTTAGGAAGATGATTTCTCGGTCGAACGATGGAGTGGCACTTTATCTTCTTCCTGATCACCATAGCAGGAGGACTCGGGGGGTATGACGAACATGTATTCGGAATCGGAGGGGAGAGTTGTAACTTCAGGTGGACTATGAGAACGGAGGGCCTTGACACTGACTACGTTTTCAGAATTGACGGTCTGAACTTCAGTAATCTCATGAATGTCGGTCAGTGGTGGGCCCTATTGCAACGGTTGCGTCACAATGATCTGTTTGTCGGTGGTCGTTAATCCCTAAGTGACTACAAGAAAAAAAGAGATAGTCAGTCAATATGAAAATAAAAATATTTCAAGGTAATTATATATAGGTAAGTAACTTCTACCTAAGTTAGAATTGACGGCGTAAGTGATGGATCGTTTATCCACAGCCCGAGGGTTTTTTATTATCGTCGCTTGTACTCACCTTGAAGTAGGGAATGGTGGCGGATTGGGATGATAGGGGGTAAGATACCTTCCATCGAAAGGGAGATCATGGTCATTTAATCTTTCCATATCATACTAGCATTTATTCCAGCATTGGTTTTAATGAATTTTTTGGTGATGTGTCAAGCCTTCCTCAAATTTTTTTGAGTAATCGGCGATGGAGAGACCTTACCAATACTTAGTTTTGAAATATTTTTACAACGAAGATACAACCTCGGCCGAGGAAGTACCTAATGCCCGTTAAGGCTCTGGTGAAGGCAGCAATGGTTGATCTACAGTTGTTGGTGGGAAAGGAGTATCGACACGTCTGAGAATTAAGATAGGAGGCTTTGGAGGTGGACCAAACATAGCTCCTAAGTCCAAAATTCTCTTTGGAGCTGGTGGAGATTGTTGAACTAGTAGGGGTGCAAGAGTGGTAAAAATCCTCATCACGACCTTCTGGCGTGTTGAAGGAGCAACAACCTCGGTCGATGGAGCATAAGAATGGGACGTCGTGGCCGATCTCATCTTCGGCTTGCTTGTTTTTCGGCTTAGTGTACTGGCCGATGAGGGCGTTGCTCTTTTCTTTCCTTTATGCTCAAGCTTTGAAAAAAGTTGAGCTATAATCTCCTTCGAAGATTTCTTTAATAACTTTTGGTAATGGTTTTCCCACCAAGCAATAAAAGTATCCATTGCCTGTGATTGATTTAGATAACAGGGGAGGTCAAGTGCCCGACTGGCTTCTCGAAAAGAAGAGAGCAGGGATCGGTAGAGCTTGGCATTATTCCCAATCTACCGACTAAAGGGTGGTTGATTGTAAGTCTTCTCAGTAAGGGGATATGGGATGCATTGAACGAGACCAAGTTGTCGAGCAAGTAGGTTTGAATAATATTGTTCAATCCTGGCCTTGACATTCTTGCCAGACTCGATCGAACCTCCGTAGGGAAGGTCTCGACCGATGAGATAACTCTCCCAAGCCAAGAGCATTTGGGATGTTGCATCATCATCCACTTGTGCATATCGGCTGGTTAGCCAACCGAGACCATACTCTTCTTTGTGGAATAACATGAATGACCGATTATGCTTACCCTTGTCCAAAGCAAAGAACAATGTATTCATATATACAAAAAAGGGTTGAGTTTCTTGGGGGGAATGGATGACGCGCTCGCCATAACAAGTATAGATGACTTCAAAATGGATGGAGTGATGTACAGGAGAAGGGCGGAAGTACTCATAAATTCACATCTAAATAAGCTACAACAGTCCTCCTTCGGAATACAAGCTTTTGCTCGTGACTTCTTAGATTCCTCTTTACAGATGACCGACTACAAAAGGTGCCAAAGCAAGCTTTCAACCATGGGCGATAGACTTGGCCAGTGAGATATATTCATCAACGATTTGCAGTGCATTCACGTAGAGTAGATGCCAATAGTTCTATTTCGACAAGAAACGAATGTATTTCAATAGGAGAATTTTTATTTAATAATTAACAAAAAAAGAATGAGAGAACAATCATCACAAAGTATTTTATTAATTCTATAATTCATTTATATCCTCATATTTCCCTTGATTCCAAAATAAGGCATATAATCGTAAAACACAATAATCGAATCTATTCAAGTATCGATTTTAGCAGCATTTTGATTCATGATATGATCTTCCGACGATAGAAACTGTCATGCAAAAATGATATCTCTTTGTAGATCTTTTCGATCATTCAAAAGTTCCTTTCCTTTCAGATCAATTGAACTCTTGGAGAATCACAAATATGAAATTCATAAATATGAGATCATTGTGCCAAAACGGACCTATTGCGCACCGCATGATAGGTATCAGATCCATCATTACGCGGATATCCTGTTGCGCGCCGCGCAACAGGTATCCTCCAATACCTTGCTAAATCTGAAGAGATATTCAGATTTCTGCTAGCTTCTGGAGTCTTCGAATGTTGCAAATGAAAAGAGAAGAGGGGTGTTTATAGGCAACCACATGTGCGAACCCTAAATCCTGCGCAATGATTTCTCATTACACAAGAGATGGATCCCATTACGCCCCGTGTAATAAGCCATCATCAGTTCATGTTGCGCGATCACACCTTTTCTTATTGCGCACCGTGTAATGGGCTTTTTCTTATTATACTGTTGTGCGCTGTGCAACCAAACAATATTGGCTCCTAATCTTCAATCTTCTTCTTAACTTTATGTTCCAACAGATGCCCCTTTGATCCTTCATTTGATCTCCTCTTTTGGATTAAATAGAGGATCAATCCGTGCTCTAAAACCCATTTTCTACAAGTCTTTGTGCACAATGCATACCTGTTGCGTTATTGGGTCTGTAAAATGGGCTCAGGTCCAGCCCACTATATAAGCAACACTCAATGCATTGTTCCATCATTCACACCTCTAGAGCAAAGCCTTTTGCGTGTAACAGACCTCAGCACGCAGTGAATCTCCATGCGCAATAGCCTTCTGCACGCAACGAACCTTCCGCGTAACAGCCTCTACTTTCTTCAGAATTTCTTCAAATAATTGAACCTTGCCGAAACTTTATCCTTTATAATGGCTCATACAAAAAAGACAACGTACTCCCCCTAAAGAGCAAGCCATTTCTTCTTGACACTCGAAGCCATCCGATCTCCACCCCATCCCCGTCGAAGGTCATTCCGATAAAAGAACTCGAACGAACAGCGTGCATTCTTCTTCCCTTTTTAGAGATCTGGCTCTCCCTATCATTAATTTCTCTAATCACATCCTTCTTCTTACTAGCCTCATTTGAAGTGCTATAATAATGGGAGATGTCGAGAAGCCACTGAGGGAAGGTCGTGAGTCCGACTGGGAGACTTGACTAAAATCAACGATGAACTTTCCCACTGACACCTCTTGCCCTGCTACTATAGAATCCTTGCCTCCTCCTACTTTCTCAAAGAAAAAGAAGTCAAAGAGCAAAGGGGAGATTCTACAAGAGAAAATTAAAGAGCATAATAAGAAGTGATATCAAAACACTTGGGATAGCTTTAAGATTCAGCAAGATGTAATAAAGTTTAAAAATCCTTATAACGATGAAACATTCATTATCCTGATGAATCTTCATCGCCATCTTTCAATGCTTCAGAGTGAGCTGATTGATCAAATGACGCAAAATAGACTCCTCTTCACCGCGAACTACGTCATCAAGGAGCCAAAGATCTTGGAAGGCTTCCTTTTAGAAAGAGGATTACAATAGAAGACGGGCCAAATATCTTACATGCAATTTTCTGATCCATGTTATAATCCTCATACCCTCTACCCCACTCGTTATTTCGACACCGTTCAACAACACTTCCGTGATAGAGATTCTTTGTGGGGCAACGAAGAGAACGCGTGACTTCCTTTCCCATTACTTTTATTATAATGCATGGGCGAAGGCTATTCTAAAGAAATACATGCAAGTTTTGGTTAATATCAACTTATATAGCACTATTGAAGCTACCTCCGATTATTTTTGTGAAGATAGTATGGCATATAAGGGCTTCTTGCAATATTGGTCTCCGAAGACGAATTATTTCCATTTGCCGATAGGTGAAATAAGCATAACTATGTGGGATTGTCACCGTATGGCAAGTCTTCCCGTCATAAGATATTTCCTCGATGAATTTGTCCCCACTAATGAAGAGTTTGCTTATTTCAATCTAGAAATGATGCCTTCAATCTCCACAACAACTATAGAACTCTTTGGAGAGATATCTAAATTCCCTGACATCGGAAAGATATCACCTTTTCATTGGCTCGCACATTTCATGAGAGGCTTACGGTATATTCTCTGACTTCTTTTCGTCTATGTATATTCAGAAGCACGTATCTTTGCAATATATATTTTTGACATCTTTGCTCTTTTCACAGTTTCTTCGGCAACCATTCATAGGATCTAGAGGATCTTAGGTGCAAAATGAGGAGTTCGATGACTTATGGCTCCAATGTCAAATTAGCTGCTTCCTTGCTTACTGGCTCATTCTAGTGGCACTACCAAGTTCAAAATGGGTAGATGTTATCCGGCCAACTCTGTTTACAGCAGCTGGAGCGATGGCAGAAGGTAAAATATATTCATTGGCTCCTCCCGTTCTCTGTTCTCTCTATAAAGTATTCGAGGATATTGCGACTCATTGTTCAAGTCTAGCTATAGGAGCTTCATCCGCATACACACCCTGGCATTATTTCTCCGGCTGGCTGGGTATATACTTTCAGTGGACAAACAACGATCCCAAGAAAGCTTACATCAAACTAGAACGTCCTCCTCTATGCCATTATCAGCAACGCAAATGATAAAGAAGACATACGACTAGGTGGTCGACAAGATAGAGAGCACAAATTCTATCGATTTCTTCCAATTTCCATTGTCTCATTAAGTCGAAGATAGAGACACGATAGATAACAATAATTTAGAACCAGTTAAGTGAACCTTTTTCATCTGCTTTTTCATCTGCATCAGATCTAGCAGTCTCCCTCTATGAGAAGGTAATGAATTTTGGCGTGAACCTTATTACCCAAGTAGGCTTGCGCGACAGTTCGATTATAACTTGACTTGTTAAACAGGCCATATAGCCACATGCTTTGTATAGCCACATGCCTTGTATAGCCACATGCCTTGTATAGCCACAAGCCTTGTATATCTAATTTCCATAGATAGATGATTCTGTCTTTATCATTTACCTTGTATAGATGACTGTAAATCTATATATATTCAACCCCTTTGGGTTATCTTAAATACACAGAAAACCAAAGGAGAATCATTTCTCTTTGCTTTCATATCGTTGTCTCTTTGCTTTTATGGTATCAGAGCTATACCGATCCTGATTCGGCACCTCCTTTTTCACCGGTACCATCTCCTGATAGATCCAGCCCCTCCTACGTCAGAAAACCCTATCCTGGACCACCTCTGCGCCCCTTCTGCGCTCTTGCTACTTAAACAACCCAGTCTGACCATCCGCAACCCCCGTCCGATCATCTCCAGTCCCATTTGACCATCCCCAAGCCCGTCCGATCATCCCCAGGCTGTCCGATCATCCTTAGGCCTATCCGCACGAGCTGCACATGCCCTTGCTGCACACACACCTTCTACCTTCGTTTGCACGCCCCTGCTGCGCACACCCCTGCTGCACCCGATCACTCCTGCTACCTCCGTCCATAACTATTGTCTCTTGCTCTCTCTGTCCAACCCCTTTTGCTGGTTGTTATTCTGTTTGGTTGCCTGTTTTGTGCACATGTTGTTGTTGTTATTCTGTTGCCTGCAACCACTTCTCCTGCTGTAAGGTATCTTCTTCCTTGGCGTGGTTTATATCACTTCCTATCTATGAACAAAGATTCTCGTATAGAGGCATCACGATGTAGTTTCGATGGTACCAATTATAATCTATAGGCCATCCACTTTCAGAGTTTTCTCAAGGGTCGTGGTTTGCGGGGACTAATTGATGGATCTGTTACTGTCTCCACTTCCATAAATGCCGACAAAGTGGCTGAGTGGGAAATGAAAAATGGACGGATTATTACCTGGAGTCTCGATTCGGTGGATTGGTCAATTGCTGTTGGTCTCACTGTATATCGCACTGCTAAGGCTATGTGGGAGTATCTCCAGACTATTTATCAACAAAGTAATGCAGCTCGGTTATGTCACCTGGAACAAAATCTGGTTCACCTTACTCAGGGTGACAAAAGTATTCAAACATTTTACTCTACCATTGTTACAATTTGGACTGAGATGGCTATGATGGATTCAAAATTTCCTCATGACTTTAAGATCTTCCAATCAATGCGCAATAGTGCATACATTCGGCAGTTTCTTATGAAGCCGCATCGGGAATTTGAATAATGTAGGGCTGCTCTCCTAAACCGTTGCCCAACTCCTTCATTGAATTCGGTTATTAATGATTTATTAGCTGAGGAAGAACCTCTGAAAGTTCTCTCTCCCACGTCTCCAACTCAGGGACCATTTGATCTGGTACGCGCTGCATCCACCTCTGCACCAAACTGTGGTTCCACTCATTTAACTTGTCGTGGATGCAACAAAATGAGACATGTCGTCATCAATGCAGAGATTGGTGCGCTTATTATCGATGGACTGGTCATGGTATTCAGGATTGCCGTTCACGTGCCTATGTATCCTTTTTCGGCCGTGGATGTGGTGGTCGAGGTCGTGGTCGTGGTCGTGCTCTTTTTGTTACTTATGCGACTATTTCTTCTAAGATTTCTGTTAGTAATACTGCATCTACTATTTCTGCTGAAGGACCTTCCTCATCTTTGACTCCTGCGAATATCCAGCAGATCGTGCAGGCCCTCTCTGCGGCCGGAATGTCAGGTATATCCGCATCTTCTACATGGTTCTTTGATTCGGGTGCTTCTAATCATATGACTGGTGACATATCCCATCTTCGTGACATTCGTCCGTACACTGGAAATCAGACTATTTCTATTACGGATGACACTAGACTACCCATTCAGCCCGTTGGATCATTGCCTTTCTCTCTTTCTGCCCATCGTCAGTTCATCCTTCATGATGTGTTTCATGTCCCTAACCTATCCTTCAATTTAATTTCTATTGGTCAACTTACATCCAATAATTGCTTGGTCATATTTCTTCCAAACTGTTGTTTTGTGCAAGATCTAGCAATAGAGAAAGTACTTGGGAAGGGTAGGCGACATGGTCGTCTGTATGTGCTAGACTTTGACCTGTTTGTCACTCCAGCTCGTTGTTTTTTTCTCCATCGTCATCAGATATTTGTTCGGCAAATAAAATGTGAAAACTCTGGCACTTTCGCCTGAGTCATGCACATTCAGATCAGTTAATTCAGTTATTTTCTTATGGCATGTTAGGGAATATTTCTCCATGACTGTGCCACAGGATGGGGAAGTTGTCACCCATATAATGAGGAGCTACGGGGTAGGTCCTTATAATTGGGCTTTGATATGGAAATAGTTGCTGGCCAGAAATTTTAGCTCTCACTTCATTCTCCCTGGCTACAATCATCAGGTTCGAGCCTCCTACGTCTGGATGCGGTGGTGGACACACCGATTTTATCTTGTGTGCAACTGCTACCCAATGGATCGGCCTGTTGGATTCCTCCTCCTAGATTAAGAAATTACGGGTTAGAGCAAGGCATTGGTTATTTTGTCGAAAGAGACCATACCTCTGCTCCAGGTCAGATTTTTCTGAAGATATATTTAAAGGAACCCATTCGACAGATAAAGCCTGCTAATACTTTGGAAGGATGGATAGCTTGTGGGTATTCTCTGGACCTCATAAGACAATCAGAGAGGCAGTCTGCCACAACTGCTTTTCTGAATCAACCTGAAGTTCCAACCACCAATTTATATTCTCCGACTCGAGTGGTAAGGGACCAAGTTACAGTTACGACATCTCTTGTAACAGAGTCGATTCATTCTTCTCCGAGAACATGTTCTCAAACTAGTTTTGTCTCACCTCAGGTACAAGTCTAACAAGCTTCTCCTCTCCCCAGAGATGTTTGATCCTCTCTCGTTAAGGCAAATCTTTCATCTAAGGTAAGCAAGTAGTTTTCGAGGAGAGCTCGTCTAGTTTTTCTGAAGAAACTGAAACTGGCGAGACATCTTCTAGTGAAAGTTTGACTGAGGAGGGTGACGTGTTGAAAGACAATAATCAGGGGGAGGATAAAGACGTGGACATTGGTGAAGAAGGTGAAATTGGAGGTGTTCCAGCTATAGGAGTTCGGCAGGAGATTTAGGGTGCTTCTTCACCAATTATCCAGATGAACAGTCCCATCGAAGAAGAACAACTCAACTATAGGGATCTCAGTTGTTCCCCTGGTACGAATATCTTTGTATCTTATTATGCTTTGTATTCTCCTTCACCTGTATCGGTCACTGATGCGCTTCAACAGGATCCCAAAACCCTTCCTAGTATCGCAGAGGTTTCATCATCGAGAGAGGCTGGAATTTCTGTACTAGAAGTGCGGATGACGATAAAAGCACTGGTTTCTCCTCGAAGTGTGGAGGTGAACCAAGATACTTCAGACATTCCATTAGCTATCAATAGAGTCGTTGTTGAACAGGTTCATATTGAAAGGATGGCAGTTGTACGCCCTGCCTCCCTTCAACCAGTTGCTCGCAGTCTCAAATTCCCTTCTAATCCTGTTGACATGGCAACGCCAACGACTTTGGATTTGAGTTTCGGGGCTAGGGAATTATCTTTTAATATTGCGACTACCGTCGTAGATATTCCCGAATCCTCAGAAATAGGGGCATCTACATCACAAATTATTCCACAATCTACCCCCAAAGATGGTATATATTCTCTCTTCAAGTTTCCTTTCATTCGTCTTCGTTCTTTATATATTTTTTTATCACTATATCATTCTCTCTCTCTTAGTTGCGGTCATTCCTTCTTCCAGCTGATCGGCAAGTTCTAATTCAGTAGCCACAATATCGGATGAACTCTCTTTGGATAAAGTTCCTCTTATTATGTTCGTATTGTTTAAGAATGTTATCTTTGTTGCTGTATGTATGTCTAAAGATCCTGAATAGTGGCCCTATTTAAACAATGCATTAGCCATTATTGACCATGCAGCGAGGGCATCGCACATAAATATTCTTCCTCTTCACAACTCTTTAACTCATTTTTGTGCTTCGTTGAATAATCTGGACTCAGCATGTAATATAGTCATTACTCCTGAGATTTTAAAGCGTCAGCGAGAATTGATGTCCCTCAAGGAGAGGGTTTCTCGGACTGCATCTCTCATTTTAGGCTATAATGATGAATATAGAATGTCTGAAAGCTTTTGACCAAAATAGGAATATTATCAAAGATCAAATAGTCCTTTCGAATAAATAGATTGCCCAGCTTAAAGTCTGAGAACAAGAACAGGAGCTGAACGTGAGCAAGGTTAAAGTGAACATGGAAGTTAATGTCCATATCACTGATCTTGAAAAATCTGAGATGGCCAAAGATTAAGAGACCATTGCTTCTTTAAAGAGAGAATTAGCTAATGCACCCGATCATGCTAAAATTATTCTTGAAGTTGAACTGACAAATGCTGCTGCACAAGTTCAATTAAAGCAAGACTTGCAAAGATACGCAACAACTTTAGGTGTTTCAGAAGATTTGTAAACTTTTGCTTTTAATCATGTATTTCAACTTGATATAAATGGAATTTTAATATTTTCTTCTCAAAGTGTTCTTCTCAAAGTGTTCTTTCGATTTCAAAAATATTACAAGATGAACAAGTACATATATTTGTTAGATTTTGATTTATGAGTTCGAAACTTATAATTGTATATTTGATAAGTCATGCAATTTGCAGTATAATAAGGTAACAATGCATCTTATTATTAGGGTCATCTATGTGGTTTTCATTTTGATGGGCGGAACTAATTTATAGTTTAGTTAGCTCTAAATGTGCCACACACAGTTTAAGCTCTAGAGTAGTTGGAGTAATCTCAGTTTTTTAGGCTCCTAAGTAGTTGGAGTCGAAGGTCTTATGCAAGTGGTCTCTATAACTCTTGTGATTTTGCTGAACCACCGCAACCGGGGAGTTCACAGACCATGATCCATCAGAGGGGCCCAGTGAAGCTGTCGAGGCGGTGAACTCGGTAGGTTTTACGTACAGAGTTGGCCACAGTAACTCTTTAGAGTTCACAGGGCGCACAAGGCTACTTGTTTGGGTACCAAATCCAAGGTTGTCAGTCCATCGATGAGGGGAGAACTCATTTAGAGGTCGACCCTTCCCCATGAGTTTCTACTGAAAGCAAGTCAGGAATCTGAGGGGTCTTATGCATGGTTGGCCTATCTATGGACAAGCCAAAGAGTGCACGCTGCAACCCGCTTTTTCTTCACCTGCATGGTTTAACCCATTCATGAGAGGGCATTTTCTATCACCTCCCCTCATGATGTTATCAGAAGCTAAAAAAATGACATTGGTCTTACGCATGATTGGCCTCATGGGCACTCTCCGCTGCCCACATGGGTCTAAGCATGTGATTGCCTTCACGGAGTTTTTAGGGCCACTGGCTTTTCACTACTACCCACATGATATTTAACAAATTGTCGATATGATAGATCTTATGCGTGGTTGGCGTCGTGGGTGCTCTCCACTACTGTAAATGATAAATCGCCATCGTTGATAATATAGTAATTATACATTGTTGGCCTCATGGGTGCTCTCCGCTACCGTAAATGATAAATCATCATCGCTAATAATATAGGGTTTACGCATGGTTAGCCTTGTGGGTGCTTTTCGCTGCTGTAGATGATAAGTGATGATAATATTTAATAGTATTTATAATTGGAGTAATGTTATCAGCTTGGCGATAATATCAATTTGGTGGCAATCGGTGATAATAATCAATAATATTTTGTTTATCCATAGAGCCTTTTCTTCAAAGAATGATCGTATGCTTGTAAACTTGTCCTTTCATTCAAATATAGAGAAGAGTACATGGCTTTTAGTCACCTTTTGAAGCTTTTTCATCATTTTGCATGTCTTGCCCCCTTTTTATTTGGAAAGATTTTCTTGATAATCTTTGCAATCAAAACTTCCTTGATTCTTCAAGGATGATACTTTTTAATGAAACGAATATTGATAGGTATTCCGATGCCTTGTCTATTCTGATCTACGACCCGATAGGCTCTGTTTGAGTGTACTTCAGTTATTATATATGGATCGTCCCTTTTAGGGTCAAATTTGCCCCATGTTATGTGGGTCATCACGATGGGTCTTTTCAACATCAGTACCGTATCACCTTTCTTGATAGAGCGATGCTTGACTTTCTTATCGAAGGCGGCGAATATTCATGCCTAATATAGTTCTAGTCGCTGTTGAGCTGCTAGTTGCTTTTCATTGAGCATATCCACTCCATTAGCCTTATCTTGTCATTTTCATCATTGTGATCGATTCATGTACCGCTACCTTAAGTGACGTGACTTGTGTTTCGATAGAGATGACAACTTTGACACTGTAGACCACTGAATACGGCGTAGCTTTATTCGCAGTGCGGTGAGTCGTTCGATAGGCCCACAAGGCTTCTTGTAAAATTTCATCCCAGTCATGTTTATTCCCTGTGACGGTCTTCTTCAATATCTTGACTATCGTCTAATTGAAGGCTTTCGCTAATTTGTTGCCTGGAGGATAATAAGGCATCAAGAATGAATGCTGAATGCCAAACTTTTAACATAATTTCTCCATACCCCTATTTTTTAAAGGAGTATCATTATCGGTAATGTCATGCCCCAAACTCGGAAACCGAGCTCACAAAATTCTCGATCGTCGAATCTGGCACCGACAGCCTCCTTAGTACCCCATTCTCGGCTCCCTGCACCCATACACTAGGTTCCAATCCTGGGATCCTACAAAGAGGGTTTTCAACATCAATTTTATTCGTAATGAGCATAACCATAAGCATAACCCACGAACAATAACTACAAGAACACCATAAAAAAATCCACTATGATCAAAAACTTTAAAGTACAATGCGTATGAAAGGAAATACAAGATAAAAGCCAAAACTCTGGAAGCTCTGCAGCACGCTCCTGCCCCTGAACTGTTACTGCCTAGCTTCACCTGTACACAACGGTCGTGCATAAGCTTATAGAAAGCTTAGAGGGTGGTGAAAGTGTGTGCATATGGTGGAAATACAAGTTTGTAATATCAGAGTAATGCGGAAACTCCGGTAAGTCCATCAATGTCATTGGTCATATCAAGGCTATGCGATGCAAGGCATGAGTGCTATCGACCATATCAAGACCATGTGATGCAAGGAGTGAATGATGTCGGCCATACCAAGGCCATGCGATGCAAGATGTAACTCAAGCACACCAGTCCTCATCCGAATCCATATGTCAATGTAGCTTATCACCAGAACATCAAATATCAGTATAGTTCTCAATCTGGATAATCACCGGGGTCTAGTACACTCTACGCCAGCTTGCCGCCTCTATCCGAGCGCACAATTGGGTGAGTAGATGAGACCTCACTATCCACCGCCAATATATGGCCCGGCTCGTCGATAGTGGATCTATTCCTCAAGCTGGTCAAACTAAACGTAGAAATTGCCCCCTCACTTAGGCGGGTAAGGTCACACCCTTTTCCAACCGACCTTGACACAGTGGAAGACGCGTCTTACTAGTATACGGCCCTCGCGTGCTCATGCATCCACTCAGTCTCAACGTTAGAGTCATCCTCTAGTACCATCGGGTGTAGAGATTTTCACCCAAGGACATCTATGGCGCCCCGATGCTAGAAACAGTATTTCTGATATCCAATCCGGCCATCCACGATGTGCCTGTGGAGGCTACGGCCCTGATGTCGCTAGGGCATACAGTAATCACAATCACACAAATGTAAAGTGCATACATCACACAGCCCAATCATTCATTAACCCTGCGCATACCGTGCGCTCATGTGGGATAACTCCGCCTATCAGCGGGTCCCATAAACCACCTGCACTATGGCATATGAAATGGCCAATCACATCTCATAACAAACAAATAAATAATGTGTATGGGCATGTATCATGATGCTATGCTATCACAAACTCATAATCAGCAACGGTAGCCGGTATTGGCAATCGGCACCGATAATTGGCATTGATAATCGACCTTGACGCAAGGCGTGGACCATAGATGGACGGCCGATGATGGATCAACTAAAATCAATGGGGCCCAAGCGTTTGGGTTAACCCACTAAAGAATGATGAAAATGGGCCTAACAAGGTCTTAAGGGAAGGTCACAATGTGGATGTTCAACCATCATTGCCCATCAATGTGGCCATTTAACCAATATTGCTCCCAAGGAATAGCGCTCATATGGTCAATCGTATAATGGGTCCACAGTCTTATACAAGGGTCTAATACACATCATCATGAGCCTCGCTTATGGGGCATATACGCATTACATTGGGCCTCACTCATGGGCCAATATATATATCATATCGGGCCGTATCAAATGGGCTGATCAAATGGGCCGAATCAAATAAGCCGAATCGAATGGGCCGAATCGAATGGGCTGAGTCAAATGGGCCGAATTGAATGGGCCGATTCGAATGGGCCAATTAAATGGGCTGAACCAAAAGGGCCGAACCAAAAGGGCTTATTCAAATGGGTCAAGTCAATGGGCCGAGTTGAATGGGCAGATCAAATGGACCAATCAACACAATTCATTTTATTGTTAGAGATTATATTAGAGCATTATTCAAAAAAAAAGAATCATATCCAAAAGATCATCTGGACCATACCACAAATGGCAGTGGTGATAATGATTTCCATTGTTGAATTCCAGTGGGCCCCAACATAGTATTTACTTTTCATCCAATCTGTTTATAAGGTCACAAGGACCTGAACCAAGAAAATAAAAAAAAAATATCATATTGGTTCAGAGCTTCTGTGACCTAAGAGAGTTTCAATGGTAGACGTTCAATCTCACTGTTTGCGGCAGTGTGGTCCACATGACGCTAGATCTGTCTTATTATATTTTTATATATACATATATTTTTTTTTTTCCCAAGCCATAGAACAAGCTCACTAAATGAATGGATGGTTGGATATAACACATACATCTGGGAGGTGAGTCCCATGGAACTCACTAACGTCAGTACCAACTATACAGCTAGTGTGACGTACTCCAGCCAATCTGACTCACGGTGGGGCCCACAGACATCACTACAACAGGTATATCTGCTGGTGTGACCAGCAGATGGGCAGTGTAACATTACACATCAGGGTGGGCCACTGCACGAACAAACGGTGCAGGTTCAACACTTATCGTGGTGGGTCGTGCATGACACGGCAGATAGATGGACGGTTAGGATGGGATACCCCCATCAGCAGTGGGTCCCACCGTCTTATTGTGTGGACGTTGTGGGTCCCACCTCACATCAACAGCTGACGTAATACAACTGCTGTAGGTACGCTAGCTGCCAGCCAGCAACTAAGGTGGGTCCCACGTGGGGGCCCACAGATATATATAAAAAATATTATATTATATAATATATATCATAATTATATATATACATACATACATATATATATATATATATATATATATGTGTGTGTGTGTGAGTGTGTGGGAGGGTGGGACTGTCAGCGTCCAACGTCCATAAACGCTGGACAGACAGCCAGATGAAACACATCCATCATGGTAGGCCCCATGTGAATGGATGGTTGCATGCATACAACGAATGGGGCCCACATGGTGGTCCACCAGAGCTTAGATCGGTTGATATTTATGGTTTTGTTTCATCCAGTCCAAGCTCGTTCATTGGACCGGCAGTGAGGTGGTGCCCAACACATGGACGGCCTAGATCAGGTGGCTCACATGCATCATTATCACATAAAAAAGAAAGGGAAAGGGCGAGAGAGAACATCGTAAAAGGGGAGGGACCCTGCCACTTTTGGGTCCTCCCAATTACAATGCATTCATCAAGTGGGTCCCACAATAAGTGGGCCCTTAAAATCAAAATTTAACGGTGGATCACACACCTATCGGCCTTCTTCCTTAGCTCCTTGGACTCATATGCTCATCGCCTTCAATTTTGATGGAGGATGATGAAGAACGAAGGGTTGAAATGAGAGATGAGAGTGTGAGAAAGTGGGACACATGTTTTTGGGAAAGCTTGGGGAGCTCATACGTTGGGGCTTGGGTTGCTTGGGAGTGAGGAGAGAAATGAGAGGGAGAGAGAAGTGATGGGTGAAAAGGGATGGGATGATGGGTGATAGGTGGAGTGATGGAGTTGTAAGAAATGGATGGGTGGAGAGAGAGAGAGAGAGTTGACTTTGGGAATGGGAGAGAGATGGGTTGCTTGTACTTGACTTGTACTTGTGATAGGATATGTACTTGACATTGATTGATTGATTGATGGAATAGGTTGTACAGATTCTCTCGAAATTCGCAACGCGCGTATTTCTTTGGAATGAACGTGGGCCCACATCTCCTGGCCCAGGTATCAGATCGGTGCATGAGTCACGGCGACGGCGCGGTCGCTAAGATACAAGTTTTGGGTCAAGCTGACTTCGGTATGCAGGACTCGGCTTAGGATTACACGCAAACGTCAGATACAGGTCGAGGGTTGTCGAAATTCGACCGGGAGGACCACAGAAGCCTACAGAATGGTACATATTATGATATGGGCCTTACAGGTAATGATCTTCTTTGGAATCCTGTGATGGTATATGATTGCATGGCGAATAAAATTCATAACATCTTTTTCTTTAACATTGCGCAACGCAATGACTTCAATCCGTTTGGAAAAATAATCTGTAGCCGCCAAAATATATTGTCATCCTTTAAATGAAGGATGACTAATAAGACTGATAACATCTAGTCCCCATGCTACGAAGGGCTAGGAGGCTACTGACTGATGTAGATCTTCAGAGAGCACATGTATAACATCTTCATGCACTTGGCATTCATGGTACCACTTAGCATAAGCCATCACATCTTTGAACATCAAAGGCCAGAAATAAATTCCGACCGACTTGATGAGCTTCGCATTCGCCTAAATGGGCTTCTTATAATATGCGACTTGCTTCCTCTTTATCCAAGCATCGTAATAGCATATCATTATAAAACCTTTTGTATAATACTTCATTGCATATGACGAATCTTTTAGACCTTTGGTTGATTTGTGATCTCTGTGACATATCTTCTGGGAGGATGTTGTATTTGAGATAATCGATAAATGGCTGATGCCAATCATCTACAGTAATCTCTAAACACGATACTGGAAACCCTTTAATATTCTCGTCAAGGAGCTCTGGTGGTGGCAAAAAATCTTCGCTCTTCAATTGTTACTTGGAGAGGACTCTGGTCGGGGTAGGTAAAGCTGCAGCTAAGCTGGCTAAAGCATCTGCCTTTGCATTCTTGCATCGCGGTGTATGCTTGATTTCAACGTTATAAAACCATTATAGCAACTGTTATGCTCGTCGGCAATATGGTAGCAGTTCTTGCTTTCTTATTTAGAATTATATTTTTAACTGATTTATCACCAGTTTAGAGTCCCCGAATATCTGTAAGGTTTTTATCTTCATTTCTTGTGTTATCTTCATTCCTATGATGAGGGCATTGTATTCGGTCTCATTGTTGGTACATGTAGTACCTAACATGAAGGAATATGGCAACAAATCGCCTTGAGGACTGATAAATATTATTCCATCACCTGCTCCTGAAGTTCGAGAAATACCATCGAAGTATATTTGTTATGAAATAGGTGATTCAATTAACAATACTTGTTCATTTGGAAGTTCACCTGAGATTATTTTATCACCTGAAATGGGGTGAGCTGCTAAGAAATCTGCCACTGTTTGTCCTTTCACTACTTTTGTTGGTTCATAAGATATTGTATACTCTGAGAGGAGTAGCATCCGCTTAGCTAGTATTCCAGACAACATCGGCCTAGT
Organism: Magnolia sinica; assembly: GCF_029962835.1. Classification (NCBI taxonomy): domain Eukaryota; kingdom Viridiplantae; phylum Streptophyta; class Magnoliopsida; order Magnoliales; family Magnoliaceae; genus Magnolia; species Magnolia sinica. Next base: position 48,748,333 of record NC_080582.1, read on the forward strand.
CATGAGGAACTTTATCGGGTCGACCCGCGAGATCAGGATTGTATCTTGGGAAAGGCAATAATGTCACAGTTTTTGTACCGTGAACACCAACGTCAAACATTTCTTCTTAAGAGGAGAGTAATTACATCTCACACCTATCAGAGTTCGACTTAGATAGTAAAGTGCAATTTTTATTCCTTATTCATTTGCTTGAGCTAATAAAGCTCCCAAGGAATTTCCAACTGCGGAGATGTATAGAATTAGAGGTTTGCCTTTCACAGGAGATGTTAATACTGGATGTTATTTTAGTAACTCTTTAATAGAGTTGAATGCATTCTGACATACCTGATCCCATATGAATTATATTCATTTCTTCATCATATGAGTGAACGACTAGCATCTTTCAGCCAGATTGGAGATAAAGCGTCGAATATATGCTAATTTTCCTTGTAAACTTTTTAATTCTTTCAACGTCTTTGGTGGTGGCATTTCTTGAATGGTCCTGATTTTTCCTAGATTGATTTTGATTCCTCTATGGCTGATGACAAAGCTGAGAAATTTTCCTAATGATAAACTGAAGTGACATTTCGCCGGATTCATTTTTAATTGTTTTTTCTTGAGTCAGCAAAAAACTGAAATTTCTCTTGTTTATTCAGGAAGAAACAATTGAGATTTGTACGATTGGAATTTCTCTTGTTTATTCACATTTACACCGATTGGGATTTGTATACCTCTGCCTTTGTTCAGTCCAGTTGGTTCTTTACAATCAAAACCCATCTTCTGCACAATTTTTCTACTGATGGGACTGTATCTTTTCAGATCTTCTGATGTTAACTTGTTGCGATTCATCTTGCTGTCAGTCTTCTTTTCTATTCTTCTCTCTGGAGGGGCGTAGAATTCAATGGGCTCAGGATTCATTGAATCGGACTTAACATGAAACCATTTTGGCATGACCGAAAATAGCTTATTTCTCTCGGCATGCAGTATCAGTACTGTATAGTTTGACTGCAGAATCTCCAATTATTCCGGTGATAATAATGTTAGAGGAGGCTGTCCAGGCTGTCTTAAGTATTTCCACACGAAATAGAACTTCTTTTTCTTGTCTGCTTTCCCATATAATTATATTCTTACAACTTCTTTTTCTATTGTCAGTGCCTGACTGTCTTCTATTGCCATGTCTCCTCTTTTGTTTTCCGTTGCGAATCTATCATAATAACTTGCATTTGCGAAAAAGGATTTTGCCATTGTATATAGTTTCATGTTAGCCTTCACTTTATACTGAATTTCGTTCATGTAGTACTTGAAGCACTATTACAGAGTAGATGGTATAATGCCATATTGATGCATCCACGACCTTCCAATGAGGAGATTATATGTTATTACTACGTTAATAACATGACATACAACATTTGTAGTCAGTTCTCCCATTTCCAATGTCAATGTGATCTTCTTTAATGCTCATTGTCCGTCCTGATTAAAGCCCTTAATCATCTTCCACTGGGATGCAAATGGGAACGGTGATATCCAAGCTCATTTAACACTTTCAACGGTAACAAATTCACTGCAAAACAATTATCCAGCATTATTCATTTGACTTGTTTATCATGAATACGATTGATAATCATCAGTGGTCTATTGTGTTCTTCATCGCAGGTTAAATCATTGTCGGAGAAGGTAACAACGAACATGCATGATGGGTATCAGGCCCACCATTGTGCGGACACCTTGTTGCGCAATATCCTCTGATACCTTGCTAAATTTGGAGAGATCTTCAGACTTCTGTTGGCTTTCGGAATCTTCGAATGTTGCAAATGAAGAGAGAGGAGGGGTATTTATAGGCAACCACACTTGCGAACACTAAATCCCATGCAATAGCTTCTCTTTACGCGAGAGATGGATCCCACTGCGCCCTGCGCAATAGACCATCATTAGTTCATGTTTTATGATCACACCTTTTTTTATTGCGCGCTGCGCAATGGACTTTTTCTTATTACACTGTCGCACGTCGTGAAACCATACAATTTTAGCTCCCAGTCTTCAAGCTTCTTCTTAATTTTATGTTCTAACAAGATCCAAAGCAGCATGAAAGTTGTATGCTCTTCATAATCGACCAGTCCACTATGATTATGGTAGGCTGCCATGAAGTGAGAATATACTTTGACAGCCTTATCATGAAGTGTTTGGCCTCTTTCTGTGGGAAGCTTGGATAAATGGCTTCACCAAGAGGGAGTAGTTAAGTTAGAGCCGAGACATCAAATATGGTCAAACTCATGGGACCGTAGTCAAAGAAGAAGGTGTTGGTCGATGAACTCCAAAATGTTGAAGCTGTGATGAGAAGGATGGATTTGGTGGATAGTCGTAGACAGAGAGTTGAATGCACTCATAGATGCTTGATTCCCTCCATAATGCCTCATGTTGATAGGATCAAGCCTCCCATTTCAACAGTGGTTTCTTCAAGGCATTCACGACGTTTGGGATATAATAAAATTGGATCAGCAATGTCTCGTTAGGGTAGAGGAAACAAATTATCCATCATGTTAATTTCATCAACCTCTGTTGATGGAGTAAACGTCGGACTTAAGCAGTAATAATCACCAATGGGTGATTGAAATATTGTCTTATCGATGCACTTATTAGCAAGCGCATCCATCACTGTAATCAAATCGTTTTGATGGAATAAAAGGGGTAAAAGATGAAGTGGCAACCATTGCTCAAGAAGTGAATCGAAAGTTAGAGTTGCTTAAAAGAAGACTATGGAATAAATACGTATGAATAAAAAGAATTTGAAACAACGCTTATATCAGACAAGGGGAAGAAGCATTTATGAGGGCATCATTGTGATTTTGTGGTAAATGATGTAATAACGCATATCGACATGGGGTTCATCCCTTGTTTCGATAAAGTGCAGCCGTTGTTTACATGTTACGGTGAATCGGCCGAAGTCGGTTATCAACTTACTGACACGTGTAGGTAGTAAATGCTACATTTAATGAGGGGTTACATGTCTCTTTTACATTTTCCCAAAGGTGAAGTGACGTAGGCGGCAATGTTCATCCCCATTATCGCCATTACCTTTGAGAACCAATCAGAGAGAGTTGCAAGTGATCTGTACGAATCTACATAGTGTATTCGAAGATTTGCAGATATGTATAGAGAAGATTTCTTGATAATAGTAGCTGGAGTGTATCAGATGATGCTGTGCCATTGTCTAAGTGACAGATGAAGAAGCCATCGTGTGAGAGCAATTACAATACAAATGGCGAAAGGAGAAACAAAGAAAGCCAAGTAGTAGTGAACAATTATGGTAACTGTTAGGACGTGTGAAGGATCCAAATGACTAGGGTAAAGTTATAAATAGAAGATGAACTCAATAAAAAAAATAGTTTTATACCAACCCAATCAAACCAAGCAATTACCTTTCAATTATCTTTCAGTTACCAGTTAATTTACATTCCATAGTGTAATCATTTACTTTTCATGTCAGACAAATTACATTTTTTTTTGTGTGTAATCTTTTACTTTTTAGTCTGTTATTTACATTCTATAGTATAATCTGTAACAGTAACCAAGTAGTTAGTAACTCTTTAGCTGTATTTTGAGTCTACACTTATGCGTTCGATTCAGTTCATCAAATTGAAAATGTATTTTGCAATTATTCTCCACAACCAACTGTAATAATCCCCTTTCTCATTTTCATTTATCTTATCGAAAAGTTCTTTTGTACTGAAAGCAAATGTGTAACCTATTATCAAATGATGAACTCACTATTTAAATATCGCGTAATCTAATTCTACACATAGAACCAGTGTATGAATAGGCAACCAATCTCACTGGATCTTAGTCATACATTACTTGTTTGCCAATGTTAATGCTTGGGTCATTGTTGTTCACTTTAAATTAAAGCCGCAGGTACAGAACGCAACGCCAGGAAGTTTTTAACGGTGGCTGTCCGATCCGTAGTCTATGGTCCACTTGAGCCTTCGATGGCTTCATTTTTTGTTTCATACCCTGAAATGATACCGAATAAAATAGATGGACGTCATGGGTAAAACCAATACAACCACTGTTGTGGGCCCCACAGAGCCTGCGCGGACGGATTATTATCCAGGAATGGGCAGTACGCAATCCGCTTCCTCGATATGCACAGAGGTCATCAAAGGTGGGATCCACTAGCTGAAGGGTCCCCACTGAAACACATTCCTGCCACGTGTCTGTTGCCAACGAACGTTCTGATCCTGCTAGCCCAAGGCGAAAAACCACCTCCACCTCCACCTCCACCTCCTACTTCTCCTCGTCCCTCCTCGTCCCTCCTCCCAGAGATTGCACAACACCTTCGAAAGCTGGAATGGAAAGAAACAGAGGAGACTACCATAGATATAATAATCCAGAGCCCTACCGAAGTTCCAGAACGCCTCATCCTCCCCCTCCTTCTAGGTCTTCTTCTTCCTCTGACAGCCGTCCCCCACCCTTCTCCAATCATCACCACCATCATCACAGTCGATACTCCAATAATTCTCGTAGCAGCGGCTTCTCTGATGGTCTCCCTCCCTTCAATGATTCTCAGAACCAGCCATTAGGTGGTGGGGCCGGGTTCCGTCCCACGGGCGGTGGGTACGGCGGGCCCGGCGGCCAGATGGGGTCGGTATCTGGACACAAACGCGGTGCCAGTGGATTCCCGGTGTCTGACAGAGGTGGATCTCCTGGTATGCAAAATCACAAATACCGGCTGTTCTTAGAATTCTATTGTTACGATCATTGTTTTTGTCATCATCATTAATTACTAATTAATATTTAATAGTTAAAATTTTCGGATATTACTGTTTGTGTCATCGTGGGTTGATGCTGTGTCATTAGGGTCCACATGGTTCGGCCATCCTAACTGTTGATGTTGTGGGCCTACCGTGTATGGGCCATGCAGCAAAAATCTAGCAGGTCGGAAGATCCCAACCCATCACTTGGTGGTCAGCGAATAGATGGGTAAGGAAGAGATCCACATTCAACGAGAAATGACCAAATATCTGATGCTAGGATCTTCCAATTTCAAGCAATTTTGGTCCCTGGGCCATTGAAAAAGAAAGGAGAAAAAAATCTGTAGCCTGGCTTATCACATCAAGGGGCTGGATTACTGAACCATGGGGCCCACTTCTACAAACAAAAAAACTGAGTGTATGAGAAAGATGCATCATATTGTTGCTGTTTGTGGTAGAGCAATGTCTACCACTTCTTGTGAGTTTTCCATGCTCAACCAGATGCTCAATGAATTTGAAATGTTTCCAGTTGATTCTGTGATTAGAAGAGCTGTGACAATCACATGGACATTGATCTCATGCACTGTGAAAGAGTTACACTCATATAGCAAGGACATTGATCTCACGTGGACATTGATGCTAGGACATTGCTCCCTGCTTTGCGGGAAACTAAAGTAATATATTGAGAAATCATAAAGCCACATGTTAGAAGTGAAAAACAAAGTGGTAGACATCTTAGTTAGAGCGAACTAAGCAGAATGGTTTTAATATCTTATAGACAAGATAGGAATGTATGATTTGCACTCTCTTGACTGACGGGGAGTGCTGTAGGTTGAGGCATTGCTGTAACTTGCTTAAGCAGTTTTGTTATTACATGTAGTAGGCACTCTACTTTTGCAATTCTGATTTTATTTGCTTCTACGATACTCCAATCCATCAGAAGGCTAGATTATGTGAGGCGGATAGCTATTCAGATAAGGGATCCTCCTTCCCTGAGACTTGAACTTCATATCTATTGGGTTTTTTTTTTTTTTTGAACTATAGAAATATTAGTTATGTAGAATTTACAGTGAGTCGTGCCAATTCAGGTATGAATCTAACTGGTGCTATTGTTAGAAAGACATCATAACATTATCATACTAATGAGCTGTAACCAATCCTTTCGGTGCCCATCTCTTGAGAATTTGGATCTAGGGGACCTTGTTTACCCTATCCTTGTGGTACCTGATGCTTGTATCCGTACTTGGGCAACATAAATTTGAGTTGTAAACAGCCAATTTCAGGCACTTGATGCATCATCTATTTTTAGTACTGGTACATGAATTTTATTGCCTCATTGGAGGTCCTTTTATTTGGCAAAAATGTCCACATAGATTATTCCCAGTTTGGAAAGTGCACAAATGTGCTTATGGTGCCATGCGTTGACTTTAGTTCTCAGACAGCATTTGTTTAGATTCTTTGGAAGGCGCAGAATCTCCATTTCGAACCTTGTTAAATGGAAGATCTGTCAAGTTAGGTTGAAATGGCAAGCTGGTTTAGTAGGGCTGGTGGCCAAATAGCACAATGACCATGCCCCTCAAGGCAAAGATAGTAAAATCCAAATTCTCTCTTATGCATTCATTGTTTGACTGCACTTTAGCTGGGACACTAATGTGTTAAAATGGATTGGTAATTATGAACCACAAGTGTGTTGTTCTTGGAGAAGTAGTTTGTTACTTGTAAATAATTGCTGACTAAGGTGATGGGTGTGTTTGAGTGCTTGTTTTGGTCTAATTCCGTGTTTTTTTGGTAGTTTGTGAGTTGTATCTCAGCTTGCTATTGTATATGCATGATGTGAAAATTTGGGTTCAACCACTTCTGTTTCTCTTATTCATTTCACTTCTCTGCTTAATAAGATGAATATGTTTTCTCTATCTGCCTTCACCTTCAATCTGTTAATCTACAACTTCTTTGTCATGGAGAATTCTGTTTATAGTTATATTAACTGCTCTGTACTTTTATGATCCTTAATTATTCTTCCTTTCAGTCTCAAGGTGTCAATATTTCATTTTTCTCAGATAAGATTGATGGTGGCAATTTCGCAAAGCTTTTTATTGGATCTGTTCCAAGGACAGCCACTGAAGAAGATGTAAGTTATTATTGAAGTAAGATACTTGAGTTATATTTCGTAAACCAATGATTAACACCTTTTTTGTGTATTATCCCATTGAAAGGAAACCCTGCGCCCGAGTTTCTCTTATATTTTGGTATCCACTGCTAATATGAACCTTAATTTGCTTCTCCGCTTGAGTTGTGTGAACAATACTATAAGTTTGGGACTTCAGTTGTGATGGCTTTGTACTTCAGCTGGGTTGGTTTGATAACAAATGCGAATGATTGGAGTACTGCTACAAAGATTAGCAATATGATGTGCATGATGGACTTGACATGAAAGTTAGTAACTAGAACTAATAAAGAGGCACATTGTTTTTAATTCAATCACGAGTTCTTGACTTCATAATTGATCGCGGTAGTTAGAGCAACATTGGTGGGAAGAGAAATGCACTGAGTGGGCAAATCGAGTCAACAATAACCCTTTTTAGACATCAGAACTTCCTCACTAGTTCTTTGGACTACAGTTGTTCAGGCATCAAATGCATTAAAAACATTTTTGTTTACTTATAACCAGATGGATTTTGGAACCTTCCATCAGATAAATGAAAAATAATATCTGGTGTTGCACTCATGGTATTGAAATCGGTTACTACATGGCCCTATTGGCCATATTGTAACTGCATTGGTCACCCCATTATGTAATATGGGGGTGAAGTGGTCTGTTTAAAAAGAAAAAGAAAAAAAGGCTGAACTGTCCTGTATCGATCAACAGTTGAATACCAGCTGATATGCTTAAAAAAAATCAATTGTTTCATTTTTTCTCTCTTTTTCTTGAGAGATAATAACAATTCATTAAAAGACTCGCCCAAAAGCGAGGAAAGAATACAAAGAATCGGAAACCCAAAAAGATCCAGAAAGATTAGCAGCCAAAGCCATGTTTGCATCTGCCCAATTTGAAACAAGAGACTTGGATCTTCCTAATGACCTCCTCCACACCCTGGTTTTCATTATGGAAGCATTGCCCATTTTGAGCTCCCCATATAGACCAAAAACTACCATGATAATCAACCTCCACTTAGCTTTCTCAACTTTTCCCACCCCACCCTTGTGCGGCTGTGCCACGCCCAAATGAGGCTGTCCACAGACTTCAACATCACCTAGGACGTCTTAAGCAACCCTAGAAAATACACCCATGCTTTGTGCACAAACGAGCAATGCATGAAGAGGTGGTAAAAACTTCGAATATATAAATTTTATTGATAAATGTAACTTTCAAGTTACAACTTACGACTTAATGTACATATACAATTTACAAAAAACAATCACGACTTATAAAATAATGAAATATAAAAAATAAACATACCAACACAGGCTAGTAATACACTAATCCCATATACATTGATCCAATTGCCATTGTGGCATATGATCACCACCATTGTCATCATCATCATCATCGTCATCGGAGTCGTCTCTTTTGATGTATACTTCATCTTCTTTTGTTTATTCATCATCAGTTTGCACTAGAACTTCAACCACATCCAATGGTTGCTCTTGATCATCTTCGTCTTTCATGTCCTCAATCTTGGCCCCACCTGACTGCTACTACTCGCCCCTCTTCTCTGCCTTAGAGTGGAAGTACTTTTTTTAGGTGTCAATCCAAATGTGGCATCTTCAACTAGCCCATGATAGGTCATTACTTGTAAAGACCAAGTCCTTGTCTCTACGAGCCACTCACTATCCGCATCCAAATCATTTAGGCAGATATGATCATAGAAACCAGGTTTTTCTTGCCTTGCCTAGTATCATTCTCGCAACTTCTGGTTGTATTGGTAGAAGACCAAGTCATTGTGCTACTTTTGGTGTGAATCTACATTAAAGAAAGTGCATTGGCGATGACTCATGGCCGTTACTTTAACTCCCTAAGATTTAAGACTAAAATCAATGTTAAGGAATGAATTGCCAAACTTACTGCCTCAAATGGGCTCCAATTGCACTCGCAACCACTAGCAGAACATGTGAGTCCAAAAATTTTCATGGCCAACTTCCTTAGTGCTGGATCCTTCCTGTTCAGGTCCACTCTGTAGGCAGCCTACCATAAGCTGAAATAACTGTTTAAGTTAGACTTTATATATTTTAAGAAACTATTTCTAAGTTACTTAGACCAACTCGCTAAGGCGTTCATACTTGGCAATTTTATAGTCCTATGCCTAATGACTATTTCTCTTGAGAAAATACCTGCACTTTTCGTGTAGAAGTCCAGTAGAGTTATAATCCTATCTTGTTCTTCTTTATCTGGAATCATTCTTTCCAAGACATCAAGAAAGCGAACCATATGCGTTGCTTCTCCCTTTGTCCGATTGACCTCTAATCCAAACATGGCCTAAGGTTTATTTTGACACTGCAAGGGACACTTTTAGTGGAAGGAGATTCATTTGTACAATTTCTTAGCTTTGGAAGAGTGGCTCCATGGAGTTAGGTGAATATTCTTTGTTGTTTTGCTTTCTCACTAGAGATACTATGTATGTTTTAGATATATTCCTCACAAGGCTAATGCATTACTGGAATTTTGGGAAGTATGGGGTTTTTAAAACTTCTTTTGTGCTCGTCTATCTCTGTCCAACTTGGTGTATTTTCTCTTTTCCTATTGAAGTTCTCTGATCTGTTGATGGTAGCAATTCTTCCCGCTGCTAGTTTGAGTATTTTTCTACAGGGACTCTTTGAAATTGTTGACTTCAATCGATGTATGAAATACTCATTGATTTATTAGTCATTGTGGGTATCTGCGCTATTACCACATGAAAATTTGACTATTCATGAATGTATGTAGTCTTACTCGCTTATTCTGAATAAAATGTTCTCTTAATTTCTCTAATGAAAGGCCATCCATTTCATACTTGCTGTCAGTCCACTGTTGCCTTTTTTTAAAATTTCAATCTTTTAGAAATTATAATGGATGTCCTGCGTACTTTTCATTATTATCACCAGATGTTGCATTCATCTGTGTTTGACTTGTAGACATCTTTCCAATCATGTATTTGGTTTCAGATTCGCCCCTTCTTTGAGGAGCATGGAAATGTTATTGAGGTTGCTTTAATCAAAGATAAGAGAACCGGCCAACAACAAGGTACACTAAATGTTTCTTGCGAATTGATTGTGCTTTAAACCTTGTCACTTTTCAGGTGTCCTGTGAGGGGCTGACGGGAGCAGTAAGCTTATGTTTTGTTCCAATTAGGTTTTGGAACCCTTAGCGGTGGGTGTTGGTTTTGGTTTTCGATCTTTCTTTTGTGACCTTCTATCAATCAAGAATTCAACTACAGTATTAACTAAGCATTGGTTACGTATTGCTGTTGGGAACTTGGATGGAGTGCATAGGATCATACTCTCTTGTACCCTGCAGCAGTGACATTTCACCTACATTGAACGAGCAACTCAGTTGTAGTGGAGAGGTCCAATGCCATACTGTGTATTTATCTATGCAACTGTTGTAGAGAGCAATACATTGGTGATTTTTTACAGTGGATGTTAACAACTGTAGTGTATGATGTGGAGGATTGTTGTGACTAGCCTGTTTCTTGTTATTGATGTGGAGAATTTTTGTGACTAGCCTGTTTCTTGTTATTGATGTGGATGATTGCTGTGACTAGCCTGTTTCTTGCTATCTTGGTAGCCTGAGATCATTTCTTTCCTTCAAATGGCTTGGTGTTTCTATTTACCATTTGTAACTTTCGATTATTGGGCACGGTGTCTCTCTGGATGGTCTTTCAAATGTGGTTGGTCATTGTATCATGTTAGTATGAATTTTGCTGTTCATGCCTGTCATGTATATGTGATTTAGAGCACAGGTTAATAGGACAAATCTTCTCTTGCAAAGGTTAAAGCATTTCAGTTTTCTCATCTCAATTGATTATGATGTGATAGTTTCCTAATTTGCAAATAAGCTTGAGAGTTTGTTCGCCAGAGCTCTTGGAAGCACTCTCTTTTGAGTGCTAGATCTTCACCTCCATCTGGAATGGACTTTCATTGAATGGTGCTTTTTGTGTGCCATGAGATGTTTGAGAAATTGTGACTCCTGTGCCATGTGTGTTATTTATGTTTAATGTTGGAAAGAATGTGGTCATGTGGTGTTAAGATATCCAGCAGTTTCATTTGTGGTTGGAAGTTCTGACGTGTTCACAGTAATCATAAGCAGTAGTGGATACACTGCTGCAGCTCATGAGTGCCTGTGCATGTGTGGTGTAATTAATGGCGCCTTTTAGTGTCAATCAGGCATGCAATCTGTTACGCAATATGCTAGTGGATTCATCTTCCCTTTGAGGATGGAATGCTGTCACAAAATTCAATTCCAACTTTCTTCTGAATGGTGTTGGATGTCAAGATCTTATCTTGTGTGAGATTCTTGGAATGATTTTTGATTTAGGTACGAGGTTTTACTATTCTGTGATGTATTTTTGTGGTTTGTGGAAGAATGTGGAAGTAACTTGGTAAAGTTGCAGGATTTCGTGTTTATTCCATGATCCCTTGTGCCATGTGCTATTTGTGTTTAATGTTGGAAGATTGTGATCATGGGGTGTTAAAATCTGTTTCTTTTGTGATTGGAAGTTCTGACTTTTGTGCATCCATCTTCAGTGGCAGTGGATACACTACTGCAACTGACAGTGAGTGCCTCTGCATGTGTGGTACAATATGTGGTGCCTTTTAGTCCCAATTAGAAATGTGACCTGTTAAGCAATATGGGCAGATACCGAGTTGATTACTTTTTCTCTTTGAAGTTGGAATGCTGCTATAAATTTCAATTGCATGTTTCTTCCATATGGTGTTGGATGCCATGACCTTATTTTGTGGGAGATTCTGCGATGGATTTTTCATTTAGTCATGGGGGTTCCTATTCCATGAGACTTTTTTTTTTGGCAGAGGAATGAGCAAGTTAATTGGAAAAGTTGAACGGTTACCTTAGTTACCTATTTATTTGAGACAAAGTACTTGCCTCATTTTAAATCTGTGCATGTCTGTGCCATTTTGTGTAGGATTTTGGATAGTGGTGTATATTGTCATGAAAATTAGTGTGCTGTTGTTGAATTAGTTATTCACAGTGTGCTATAAATCTGTTTCTTCCATATGGTGTTGGATGCCATGACCTTATTTTGTGGGAGATTCTGCGATGGATTTTTCATTTTGTCATGGGGGTTCCTATTCCATGTGTTTTTTTTTGGCAGAAGAATGAGCAAGTTAATTGGAAAAGTTGAATGGTTACCTTAGTTACCTATTTATTTGAGACAAAGTACTTGCCTCATTTTAAATCTGTGCATGTCTGTGCCATTTTGTGTAGGATTTTCGATAGTGGTGTATATTGTCATGAAAATTAGTGTGCTGTTGTTGAATTAGTTATTCACAGTGTGCTATAAATCTGTTTCTTCCATATGGTGTTGGATGCTTTGTGGGAGATTTTGTGATGGATTTTTCATTTAGTCATGGGGGTTCCTATTCCATGAGGGTTTTTTTTTTTTTTTTTTTTTTGTGGTGGATGAATGAGCAAGTTAAGTGAAAAAGTTGAATGGTTACCTTAGTTACCTATTTATTTGAGACAAAGTGCTTGCCTCGTTTTTAATCTGTGCATGCCCGTGCCATTTTGTGTAGGATTTTCGATAGTGGTGTATATTGTCATGAAAATTAGCGTGCTGTTGTTGAATTAGTTATTCAGTGTGCTATACATCTGTTTCTTCCTTATGGTGTTGGATGCCATGACCTTATTTTGTGGGAGATTCTGCGATGCATTTTTCATTTTGTCATGGGGGTTCCTATTCAATGAGATTTTTATTTTATTATTATTTTTTTTTGTGTGTGGCGAAAGAAAGAATGAGCAAGTTAAGTGAAAAAGTTGAACGGTTACATTAGTTACCTATTTATTTGAGACAAAGTGCTTGCCTCATTTTAAATCTGTGCATGTCTGTGCCATTTTGTGTAGTATTTTCGATAGCGGTGTATATTGTCTTGAAAATTAGTGTGCTGTTGTTTAATTAGTTATTCACACAGTGCAAATGCAAAAATTAGAGATCAACCTGTGGTGCTTGTATGCGGAGTTATCTTTGCAAATTCTTGCATCCTAAATTCGTTATGGATTTCATCTTGCTTTGTGAAACACATCCATTATGGGGATACTAAATATGGATTGCATGTATCTCATCACTTGGGTGGATGTGAATGGTGTAACAATATTCATTTACTGGGAGCAAAATTTTGTTGGTATTTGATAACTGGAAAAGCAGCGTCTTCCATTGTACTGTTCAGTGTTTGATTGTGATTAGTGCAAGGGTGTAAGGCTTTCATGATCAGTCGTTGTTGGGCTGATGTATCTTTTACATTATAGTGTATGGTATGCCATATAGGCTTCAATCTTTTTAACTTCAGTTTAATTCTGAGGATATTCCATCCGTGGATATGGGGCATCTTTAATATTTCTTTCTGAGGTGCATACCATCTGCTACTTCCTCATTTTCATTGAAAAATTTCTAATATCTCATTTTGGTATGAGAACTTGTCATTTTTGTTACCACAATGTGTTGTCTTGTGATGTTTAGCAGTGGTTAAGCATTGTAGGTTGTGGTTTATACCATAGTGAGCATTATCCAAATGATGGTTTATATGAGTACTCTAACTTTCTTAGAGTGAATGCATGATGCATTTATCATCTGAATATTTGCTTTAACGCCTCTATTGACATGATCGATTCCTCTGGAGCTTTTGCAATAAATTCACTGCTGGACTTGTTTACAGTATTGGTTACTTGCACAACCTATATTATCTTCTCTTTGAACCTTGTTTTTGATGTTGTTTCTTTTGCTGCTCCACTTGCCAGCCTGAGATCATGCTGATGTTCTCGTTTCATTCTACAAGTTTCTCCCATGCAAAAATCAGTTTCACAGTTTGTTGAGAAATGAGTTAATAGGGCCTTTTCTTAATACTAGTACTGATAATGCCTGTTTTGTAATATGAATACTAGTAGGGTGCAATTTGTAATTTTTCCAAAGTTGCTTATATAGGCAATAAGGGGGCTGACACGCCTAGGGTTAAGCTCTCCAAAACTTCCCTTTTCTCCTTCTTTTCCTCCTCTTTCATCTCTCTTGCCAGTTCTCTTCCTTTATTTCTTCTTGGTTGCAGAGCCCTAGGAAAACACTTGTGTTCTTTCTTTTTACGCTGATTGGAGGTTTCTTGGGTGGGACTCACTGTTGACGTCATCATGTCGTACAAGTGACATCACCAGTACACTTTCAATTGGTCCCATGAAGAAAAGTAGGGGATTTAGAAGAGAATCATTTTAAATGAATTATGGTGATTTTTTAGTATCTAGTGGTGTTTTGCTAGAAATAGAAAAATCTCGAAAACGGGGGTTGATTCGGTTTTTTGTGCGCCTTTTTCTTGAGAGCTTTTTGTGGAACCTTTTCACATTGATTTAATACGGTTGGCCAGTTGTCACTCCAAAATCAAAAGTCATCTCGTTCCGTTGTGATATGAGAGATTTATGAATTTTTGAAGGAATGGTGTTGTACAACCCGTTTTTGGTCTATTTGGAAAATTGGAAGGAAAGAATAGTAAATGCTTATGGGATATTTGCGGCAATCCAAAGGGGGTGTTCTTTAGAACAAAATCACATGTTTTAGAATGGGTGGCAACTTCTCGAAGCAGAGGATTGTGGTCGTAGGATGGAATTTATGTGAGGCCTTTTGTGGTTTTTCCTCATTTATTCTTTGTATTCTTTCGGCTTTGCCGTTTTCATTAATAAATTGTGTCATCCTTCAAAATAAAAAGTACAACCCTTTTTTGTAGGATTTTTTATTTGTTTATTTTATTTTATTTATTGAGCCTCTTTGAAATTCTAGATAGTACTTTTGTTATACTTCGAAGAATACGAGGGGCTTCTTGTCGTGGGTAGAAGTCGACTATTAGTGGTTTAGAGGCTACGTGTTTTCGGGGCTACAAGTTTCATATTAACCATAGGTATTTATGGTGACAATCCTAGTGTGCGTTCATAATTGTGAAGTTGGACGACACTAATTTCCTTGAATGGTCTCCATTTGCCAAGATGTATATTGTTGAGGGAGGAAACCTAGGGCATGTGAATGGTCAGGTGAAGGAACTAGCTATTGATAATTCTTTGTATAATAAGTGGGAGCAGGAGAACTTGATGGTCATGTCTTGGCTACTTAAACTCTATGCAACCACATATTAGTAGAGGATTTTTGTTCCTGCAGACATCCAAAGAAGTTTAGGTTGAAGTTACTAGAATTTATTCCCAATGGCAAGATCTTGCTCGTGTCTATCAGCTACGCTGAGAGATTGCTATTATTCGTTAGGGGGAGAAGAGTTTGGCTACTTATTATTCCACTTTTCAGGGTCTATCAGAAGAGTTTGGTCATTATCAGTTATTACCATGGGATACTAATACTGATCGGGAGAGACAAAAAATAGGTCGAACAGACTAGAACATCCATTTTCTTAGCTGGGTTTGAACTTTAAGTATAAGTTGACCCGTGTAAAGATTTTGGGAAGAGATGAGCTTTCATCATTGGATTAAGTTTATTCCCTAGTCCAGAGTGAGGAAAGCCAAAAGAAAGCCATGTAGCCAATTTTTTCCAACGACGATCATAGCTGTTGCAGTCTTTTATGGTTCCTCTAAGAATGGAAAAGGATCCAATCAGAAGAATAAAGCACTTGATGAGAAGGATAAGTTGAGATGTGACAATTGCGGGAAATCCTACTATACATGGGAGACTTGTTGGGATCTCCATGGTAGACGAGCAAAGTTCAATCATCCTGGACAACTTCCTTCCTCCAATGGCCTTATTGTTGCCTATGCTTCTCCCTGCTCCGCACATTAAACATGAATGAGATTACACTAAATTTGCATATCATACTCCAGGGACAATTAAATTACGCAAGCGGAAGATTGTGATAAGTATATAGAGCATATAAGAGGTAAGTCCCTAGAGTATTAACATGTTGCCAGGTTAAATAAATTACATGTATAGTTCCCAAAATTACAAAATGATAAAGTGTAACGTCATCTATCCATATCCCTGTAGCCCCGATGCGTAACTCCAGGTCTACATAGACCCGCCAGAGAGTTGCATGTAGGAGAACTCCTCATCATCATAGAAGTCAGGCTCCATCTCGTAAGCCTCGTCATCACCTGAAACTACAATAGAGTTTGGTTGGTGTTTTAAAACACCGTCCCAGAGTGGGAGCGAGTGATCAACTCAGTGGAGCTATAAGACAAAGGTTAACATGTTATCAATTCAGTCAAGCAGTAATGATGAAGCAATACAACAAGCATTCCTAGGTACTCTGGTTAATGTAAGGATGATATGTGTTGATAATGCATGCCCTCGCCTACACTCCCTCTGCGACATCATCTCATGATCGAGGCATGCACCCCTTCCATTGTGCTTAACTCCTACGCCAAAGGCACATGCAATGCGGTGCATGATTGTGTTAGCCAAGTTCTTAAATAGTCTTCTTCATACAGCAGGTTGGGAAGCTAAGGCACCTCCCTTTATATCATTGACCCAAACAATGATCCATCTAGGGTCGTCAATCCTAGTTAATCTCATACGATAGCAGTTCTAGGTCGTTACGGAGAGGCTTGTCACCATCAGCACAGGCCTAGTTTATACTCGAAGTCACTACGGAAAGGCTCGTCACCTTAGCGTAGTCCTAGTGTATACTCGAGATCACTACGAGAGGCTCGTCACCTAATCGTAAGCCGACATCTCGAATACAGTGTCCCATACCACCGTATTCGGTTCACGAGTTTGGTTTGCTCACTGGTCACTATGGGGAGGCTCGTCACCCCAACGTAGGCCGACAGCTCGACCACGGTGTCCTATACCACCATGCCCAGCTCATGAGTCTTAGCGGATCGTGGTACCAAGGTTAAACGGGCTTTTCACTGGTAAGTTGGTACCTTAGATTCAAACAGTAGCGTCCATACAAGGTGAACATACATTAGGTCAATCGGGTTACTTGACAAGCTCAACTAGTACGAGCGCACGTTGAATTAATCGACATGGAGCGCATACGCACTCCTTGTGGCCTAACCATTGTCGATAATCGCCGTACGACTCGGATTCATCGAACGTATCTATGATGGCTAAAACAGTTTGACCATCGATCGTAAACCATTACCGATTGCCTGGACTACATCGTAGCCCTAGTCAGACTTTAAACAATAGCATTTACATGTGATAGTCAAAGACAGCATGTGACAACCAATCTAAATATAAACCTCATTTGAGCATTTCAACAAATAAATAGTACACATGTTATCATACATAGGCATTTCATCCATAAATCACATAGTAGTAAGATAGGTTACATAAAGGAAACTGTAACTATAGATAAGGGAATTGAGAATCCTATCTCAACTCCCTCATTAAACACATTTCAACAAGCATTCTCTCATTTAGGCATGTTATCAAACACTTAGACTACACGTATCACATACATGTAATAATTTAGTTAAAATACATATTATAGCAAATCCTTCCACATAGGAGTTGCCACACGTACAACAATCATGTATACCCAAACAACAATCATGAAAAGCACAAATCATAATTCCATACTCATACAAACATTTCAACAAACACATGGAATGTATTAAAATCAACATAGTTCATATATATATGTAACATATGTAAAACATCGCATCTAAGCATATGTGATAGCAATCAAGTCAGTCATAAATCATTTCTGACATTGAAAGCCTTGAAAACCATAACCTAAACATTTATAGTCCGCACCTTTCGCCGGTAAACTCGTGTCGAACTCAGTTTGAACACTAAGTCTTCGTCTACGGCACAACGACAACCTATAGCATGAAATAAGTTAGCTATTTCACCATTTACTCTATCTGGATACCTAAAACAGGTTAGGGTTAGGATTTCTTACCCAACAACGGAATCAGAATCGCTAGTGTAGCGACACGGGAGAGGCGATTTGATACATGGAGCGGCGGGAATGAATTCCAGCAACTATCTCTCTCTCTCTCTCTCTCACTTCTCTTCACTTTCTCCTTCTCTTTTCTCTCCTCTCTCCTAGGGTTTATAAAATTCGTATGGCATGGGAGAGAGGGGGTTTAAGGGCCTTATATAGGCTCAAAAGTGAGCTTAATGGCCCCAGGGCCATGGTATACTTAGGTCATAGCCAAAAGTCGACTGTTTCGGGCCAACGGAGCTCATCTGGAGGTCCATTACCTGCATACGGTCCGGAGAAAGTCCCCTGATGATGGATCTACGTCAGGTTAAGATTTCGGTCCGATCGGATTTACGGATCGACCGTGGAGGACCAGTTTCAGTTCAACGGTCATCGTTACTCGATTAGGGCCACAAGTATACTGACATATGTTGGAAATTTTCCCTGATCCAAGGGTGTAGTTGGGTCAGAATCTGACGGTTTGAACCCTTAAATTTGGCCTGCAAGCGAACGGCCCAATTCACTTAAGTTTGAGTTTATTTTCTAAAGATATTCGCGTTTCTCACACACTTCGCTCGGGGCTCAAGTTGTGCGTTTCTGGATACTATTAGAACTTGATTTCCGAGATGGTTCTCAAGCCTAGTAAGGCGGTCACAGCCGTATAGATTTGCGTTAATCGGACTTTCGACGCGCGGTCCAGGTCCGATACGGAGTTTCGTGATGCTCCCAAGAACAACTGGGTTTTGAGATTGATCCTAGGTTTTAAGGTAATGTAGCGTTAGCGATTCTACTGGTTTTGGGTCTTACAGATCGTATAGAAAGCGGTTCACGCTAATCTATCGATTAATTCAGTTTAGCACTTAATTTATTTTCGTCTAATTTCTAAAGGATTCGGTCCTTAGCGATTTCTGCCCGAGGTGGTACTCGGGTCTTTGTACGGACTTTTCCGAGACGTTATAGGTACTATCTCTTCCTCCACATTTGCCTCTTCCTCTGGGTAGTCCTCAATGGCCGAACAGTTTATTCGTTACGGATTTGGAATTCCTTCACTGTCTACTTTCCTTATTGGAAGGTCCATCTGATTCTATTTCATTTGCACGGTCACATGCGTCTGCTAACTTGTCATTCCTTGTCCAGCCCAGCCTAGATCATTGATTCAGGCACATTTGATCACATGCCAGATCTGGTATCCATTTTTTCCTCATATAGCCTATGATCTGGAAGAGATAAAGTGAGAATTGCTGATGGATCCTTATCTTCTTGTCTCTGTCTTCCGTTTTTCATATCCAAAATTTATCCACACATTTATTGTCTTTTAGTAGTCTAGCCAAATATTTGAACTGTCGTGTAACTTTCTTTCCTACCCACTGTATTTTCCAGGACTTGGTGATGAGAAAAACGATTGGGAGTGGTCATGACGTCGATGGTCTCTACCTTCTTGATATTGCCGATGATCTCTACCTTCTTGATATTGCCGGTTCTCCTTCATCCTTATCGTCAAGTAGTAGTCTTGGTAGAGATGATAATGTTGCCTTGGTTAAACTGTGGTATAATCATTTAGGACATTTATCTTTTCAGTCATCAAAGTTATTATTTTCAGACTTGTTTAAGTCAGTTGTGACTTGTGAGTCATAATCTACAATGTGAAGCTATTGTAAATCAACTTTCTCCCTAAGTTTAAATAAAAGTTTGGTTCCATTTCATATTGTTCATTTTGACGTGTGGGGACCTTCTCACATTGTATCCATGGTTGGCTACCGATATTTCATTTTTTGTGTGGATGATTTCTCTCACTACACTTGGTTATATCTTATGAGGACTTGTGATGAAGTACCACATATTATTAAAGAATTTCATATCATGGTACTCACCCAATTTGATAAGAATTTAAAAATATTTCTGTCAAACAATGCCTGAGAACACTTTGAAGGTGAATTCTGGGGCTACTTATAAGAGTATGGATGATACATGAAAGCTCTTGTCTGTACACTCCTTAGCAAAATGGAATGGCAGAATGGAAGAATCGTCTTCTACTTGATGTTACTTGGAGGCTCTTGATAGGAACACACATTCCAAAACGTTATTAGGTTGATGTAGTGCTTATGGCGTCCTGTTGTATTAATCATACGCCATCTGTATTGAAATGAAAGTCCCCACATCAGGCCCTTTGTCTAGATCAACCTTCTTTCATTGTTCCAGCTTGTGCCTTTGGGTGCGTGTGTGTGTTTTATTCATGTCTTGGGTTTGAATCGGACCAAATTAGAAGTAAAAACCAATTTCTAGGGTATCCCTCCACAATTGATCCTGTTTTTTGGGAAATGTTTTGTGACCATGCATGTAACCTTTTTTGGGTTAATGCCTCTAGCCGTAATCCTGCCTCTCTTTTGGGGGAGCTTAGTGAGTTGGAAGAGAGGTATCCTTCTCCAGGTTATCCCCTTCCTATTCTTGTTCTTTGTGCTCCATTGGCTGCTGCCCTGGTTATTCCAAGGCAACCTATTAATACTACTATTGATGTAGCCCAACACCCACAGGCAAAGGAACTACAAGTATATGCAAGACTCCAGAAAAGGGGCGATCGCTGAGATACACCCACTCACTAATTTTGATTCCTTGGAACAAGGTAACCATTTTCCTTTGTTTGTTCGTTCTTCCTCTAAGGATGGTGCTCCCATTGCCTTATACAAAGGGAGCGTCAGTGTACTTTACATCTTATATTTCAGTTTGTCTTATATGCAGCCTTGTCTCCTTCCTATTCTTCTTTAGTATTTTGTTTCTTTTGTTTCTTTGTTTTCTAGATTCGAAGGGGCAGTTTTCATTCCAGAGTAGCGTAAGGCTATGATGGAAGAGATGAGGGCATTAATACAAAATGACATGCGGTAATTATTATATTTACCTTAAGGAAAGGAGCCAGTGGGTTGTGGATGGGTCTTCACAGTAAAACACAAGGCAGATGGGTCTATTGAAGGTATGAAGCCAAACTTGTTGCTAAGGGATACACAGACATATGGGATTGACTATAGGACAATGTTTGCACCTGTAGCCAAGGTGAACTTCATACATATTCATTGTCTCTTGCAACTAATTTTTCTTGGTCGCAATGTGAGCTAGATGTGCAGAATGCGTTTCGCCATGGAGAATTGAAGGAGAAAGTGTATATGGTTTCCCTGCTTGGCTTTAGGTTCCCCAACAATGAAGGAAAAAGTTTGTAGGTTGAAGAAGTCTATTTATGGACTTAAACAATCTCTCTGTGCTTTGTTTGATAGGCTCAGTCAGGCAGTGAAGAAGAGTGGGTATTCCCAGAGTCATACCTACCAAACTCTTTTTGTGAGGCGACAAGGATGGTCGATTGTGCTTTTGATTGTTTATGTGGATGATATTGTGGTGATAGGAAATGATTCCCAGGAGATTAAAAAAATAAAGGTTTTTTTGGCAAAAGAATTTGAGATCAAGGATCTAGGACATCTGAAATATTCTTTGGGTGTAGAGATTGCTTGATCAAAGAAAGGTATTGATATGGCTATGAAAAAGTACACTTTAGACTTACTAAAGGAGATTGTAAAGCTAGGCTCCCAATCAACAACCACTCCTATTGATTCTAATCATAAGCTGAGCCGAAGTAGGGGGGGTTATTATCGAGTAAAGAGATGTATCAGAAGTTGGTTGGCCAACCGCTCTTTCTCTCACCCGACCTGTTATAGCTTATGCAGTAAGTGTGGTTATGCAGGTTCCACAGGTTCCTCACTTGTGGGTGGTTGACAAATTGTTGAGATGTTTGAAGACATCTCCTGCGAAGGGTCTTTTGTTTGCAGATCTGGCCATCTATGCATAGAGGCCTACACAAATACAGATTTTGTTGGTGGTATAGATGACAGAAAGTCGATTACAGGATATTGTACATATGTGGAAGAAATTTGGTCACTTGAAGATGCAAGAAACAAAATATGGTAGCAAAGTTGAGTGCTAAAGTACAATTATATGGTACATGGTGTAGCAGAGTTATTGTGGCTGAAAATTCTGTTGCGTGACTTGTTAATCAAGGGGGATGTTCCTATGAAATTATTTTGTGATAACAAGCCAGCCATTTTTTAGCACAAAATCCAGTTAAGCATGATTGTACCAAGCATATTGAAGTTGACAGACACTTCATTCATGAGGGTGGTTGACAAACACTTCATTCATGAGGGAGTTATCTCTCAAGATCTCTGTTTACCATTTGCAACAACTGAGAATCAGCTGGCTGACATTCTCACTAAGGGTGTTATTAAGACAAAATTAGAATATGCTCTTAACAAGCTGAGCATAATAGATTTCTATGCTGAGCTTGAGGGGGAGTGTGGGGAAATGAGGTTAGAAACTTAGAAGGGCTCTCTTGTAATGTTAGTACTAATAAGGCCCTTTTTTTTTTGGTAATATGAGGACTGGTAGGGTGTTATCTGTAAATTTTCCAAAGTTGCTTATATAAATAATAAGGGGGCTGATGCACACCTAGGTTTAAGCTCCCAAAAACTTCTCTTTTTCTCCTCTTCTTCGTCTTTTCTTCTTTTCCTCTCTCCTTTTTCATCTATCTTACTAGTTCTATTCCTTTTATTTCTTCTTGATTGATTTGATCAAGTTCCTGTGGTCAGAGGCAAATGAACTACTTGATTCAAGTGTTGATTTGTCCTGCTTGTGCCTGATCATCAATGTTATGTTTGTCCTATCTTTTCGTTTCCTTGCCATGTTAATACCACTAATGCTTCACCTGATTCATGTGGTTTCATTAGCAGCTTATCGCTGCTCATATTGGGCTTTTGAATTGCTTCAATGAGATGAAATTCAGTGTGATGCATGAAATATTTTGTTATTTGGTTCTATTTCTTGTAAGATCTCATGCTTGGTGCATGGAAGGCCACTTGTTAGTGTAAAGCTTGTGATGATTGGTTGGAACACGGTATGCTGGCATTTTCTGTGGGAACATGTTGAATTTAGTGACATTTTATAAGGAGGGAGGGAGGGAGGGAGGGAGGGAGAGCTCTAGTCGCCTTATTACACCCTGCAGGAGTATAGAAGAAATGTGATTTGCCTTGGTGATAAGTTGAATGTAATTGATTGTACAAGGACAATGAACGCCTGGAACATTAGAAACCTGTTTGGCCTGCTGAAGGTGACTGAATTATGATAAAACCTTCACTTCTGTCGTGAAACTAACACCTGTTGGAGTACATCTTGTTGGTCATAATCAATAGATCGAAAGTTGCATACTTGCTTCTGTACATTATAACTTAACAAGTGATTCTTTATGGAGCAACCTGTAGATACAAGGATAGGAAATCTTCAAGAAATGCATGTGGTTGTTTAAATGGTTTCAGCAACCTATTTCAAAAGATCTATATCTGCTGAGAGGTTGTTCTTTCTTTGTGAAGAAATCAATGAAGGTATTCTGTTTTCTAACTAAAGATTACTATCTGTTCTTTAAATAGGTTTGATGATCTGTTTCAATAGATATATCTGTGTAATTGTCTTTTTGAAGAAATGAAGACATGGTGGTAGTTTGCCAGTACAGAAAACAGAACTACCACCATGTCTTCATTTCTGCTGTTTGCCAGTACAGAAATGTGGAAACTACATTTTCTGCTGTTTGCCAGTACAGAAAACAGATTTCTGTAGGGGGGGACTACATCTTTCCATGGAAGACCTCCCAAAAGTTGTCCACGCTGTACCCATTGGAAATTAGATTTCCACATGACAGGGAAAACTCATGACGGTAATCCCCTGCTGCTATCTCCCTCCCTCTCTCTCATATCAAATTTGGCAATAAAAGATTGGTCGTCATCATGGACAGTTGAGATCAATGATTGGATCTTTGACTAGGATCATGTGATCAAAATGATTTTTAAGAGGGCCTGACAATCAATTTTGGATGGTTCAAATTAATGATTGGACCTTCTCTATTATAATAGATAATCGGATGGTAAGAATCATTGGATCAAAGGACCTTTAAGAGAGATGGACAAGCAACGAGGGCCCTACATGATGAATGATCTGGACAAGTGATCAAAATTTCTCTATTTTAATCTGTTTTCTTAGCTATTTATCGGATGGATAGGATTATGTGGACAGTGGTTTTTTTGGGGGTGATTGACGATCAAAGGTGAGTCCGACATGATGAACGCTCCAGATGACTTATTAGACCTTCCCTATCACAATAGATAAGGCCATCTATTTTCTAGCCTTTGGTCAGATGGTTAGGATCATATGACCAAAGTAACTTTTAAGAGAGACGATTAATCAAATATGGGCCTCCGGTGATGGATGGTCATAGTCAAAAGCAGATTTCCCTATTATAATATAGTAACGTCCATTTTTCTAGCCATTGATCGTGTGGTTAGCATCATCCAATCAAAGGGACTTTTAAGATGGAGATACAATCAAAGGTGGGCCTCACTTGGTGGACGGTCCAAATTGATGATTGGATCTTTATTATAAGTGGGTTGCACATTTCCCTAACCATTGATTGGATGGTTTGGATCATCCAACCAAAATCTTTTTTGGGAGGGATCAATGATCAAAGGTGCGCTGCATATGGGGACTCTGGATCATTAATTGGACCTTCTATATCATAAAATTCTTCATTTTCTTAGCCATTGATCAGATGACCAGGATCATCCAATCAAAGTGATTTTTTTTTTGGGAAGATGTTGACTATCAAAGTGGGTCCCACATGATGCACGGTCCAGATCAAAGATCGTGGAGGAAGAGGGCAAAATGATCTCCACTGAAAACTTCGTTTTGTTTCGAAAATAAACATGGGGAAATAGTTTTCATTTGCATGCATTTCCACTGAAAACATATTTTCATTTCCATCAGTTTTCTAGCAACTTCCTGAATTTAGGCGCATGCATATTCTACATGTTTGGCACACGTTCTTAACACACATGGATGCCCTAATATGCATACCTTTGTAGCACATGCCACATGCAGATATACCGTAAGGCATAAATAAATGCCTAGTCACAATTATCTTCTTCATGGAAGTGTGCCGTAACGGCTGTTATGTAATGGTAATGGTGGCAACCGTTACGCGTTACAGGGAGTCGTTTACAGAAAAAATGACCCGAAATGTCCAATAACTATACTGTAACAGGTTTGATACATGTTTTTATTTTAAAAAAAAGTACCATAATGGTCATAACATTAATGGTGGTTGCCATTATGGCAACCGTTATGGTTATGGAATTCCTTGTTTCTAGCTCATTACTGTAGCAAGAAATATCAATTTTCAGCCTATTGTGTATCATTTAATACAGCCACGCCACCATCATCATGGTCTTTATCTTAGGTATTTGGGTCAATACTTCATACACCCACTGTTGTAAATATCAACGATTTTGGCCGATACATCCCACCTGTGCGATATGAAACGCACAGGTAGTGCCGACATATCTCACATGTTCGATCCGGTGAGCATTTTCAATTTCCAATCCCTTTTTTCTTTTGGTTAAAATTATGTTAAATCAGTGTCAAATGGTTACAAATCCATTGGTTATTCATGTTTTTCAGGGAAAATCATGGAGTTGAAGCGTTGATTTTGATATCCATTGGTTCTTCATATTCTCTACGGGTTTTTTTTTTTTTTTTTTTGAAATTTTCCTTCAACCAGCTGTTAATTGAGACTAACTTTGAAGTATTTAGGAGTATTTGAAGAAACGATCATCACATACACTTTAATTTCGGAATTTGATTGTAGGTGGTCCAATTTGGGGAAAATTGAGGAAATTTTGAAAATTCCCCAAGTTCTCCCAAATTGCTTGAAATGTTGCACTCCAAACATGAAATCAAGCATGTATGAGGGCTGATCTACTGATTTGTTAAGTCCTTGTCAATTTTCAGAAAATAAAAATAAATTTCTAATTAAAAATTAATAAAAAGTTATTAAAATATTATTATTTTTTTCAAAATTTCCCTTCAACCAGCTGTCAATTGGGACTAATTTCAAAGTATTTAGGAGTGTTTGATGAAATGATCATCACATACACTCTAAATGTTATTCATTCAATTTGAATATAGTTGCATTAGTTCAGTCAGACAATGCATAGCTTAGGACCCTATACAAAGGAAACTTATTATGCACACTTCTTTTTTGAGATGTTATGATTTAAAAGAGTGTATTATGGTCTTTTTTTAACAACCCCTGAAGTTTCATTAAAAAATTCAACCATTTTCCCAATGTTTCCCTGTGTTTCCCAAAAAAGTGCAATAAATTACCTGATACAAATGATATATCCCGTGCGACAACTGATATGTATCTGTATCCCAAGGATGCAACACATAACGTGATACCGATATTTCGAACACTGCATACACCCACATATTGAACGCAATTGTTTTTTATTTATTTATTTAAAATTTTTTATGTGTGTGTGGGTCCACTCGTATTGGCATGCATCTGCCTACCTAGATGGCATGCCTATACGATGACATTGTGATGGATGGAACTTTTTGATGAATTTTAAGGATTTTATATTCTTCTATGAACTGTTCTCCTGACATCCTGACATTTTGAGCATTTGAATGCATATCTTTCGGTGCATCTTATGTCCAGTTGAAAATATGTATGTAATTACGGAAATGTGAACAATCTATGACCACAAATTGCAGCCCCATGTACATAGCGGTTACCAGTGGTAAGAGAAGTGATTATATAATAGCATTTGTATACATAATCTTTACTTCTACAGGATGTTGTTTTGTAAAATATGCAACTACAGAGGAAGCTGACAGAGCCATTAGAGCTCTGCACAATCAGATTACTTTGCGTGGGGTGAGTTCAATTTTCGCTAATGTGGTCCCACTGCTCAGTGAATTTATGTCCCTTCACTTTACCAGTGTTTGAATTTTCCAGGGATCAGGTCCCATCCAAGTTAGGTATGCTGATGGGGAACGGGAGCGCCTCGGTAATTTTGCAAGTACTTTCTGACCTTCGTACTGAACCTTGTTAGTTATGCCATCACTTGGAACACGTGTATATGGACAATGCATAATGCTAGATGATGTTGCATATGTAAATAACCATATACATCTACTATTTGTGCATGTTGACATTCAGTGCCATACTTTTAAGGATGTTTAGATTTACTACTTGTGGTCATTGTTCTGAAGCCAGTCATAGTAAAACAATAGAGGCATTCCTGTCAACAATAAGCAATTGTGAAATTATCAACTATTTTGCATGTGCAAGAAGTCTGAACTCTTTTAAGCTTAAGACAAAAAATAAAATTAAAAATTCCAATCTGATAGTTGCATTCATGAAACATGGATGCAGATCTTAGTACTCTTAGATTTAGTTCACCTAGTTGCCATAGCTTGCAATCATATGATTCTGTATTTTTATGATTGGGCCTGTTTATGCACTTGACCAATGTTTGCTGCACAGATCCATTAATGCATCATGAAGGCATTCATATTGATTGAAAGATAAACCATACAAGCTCATAGTGATTAATGCATCATATAAACTTTGTGCTTCTCATTTTTTTGCTTTTTATCCTCCTCCTCCTAATCCTTCTTCTCTCTCTCTCTCTCTCTCTCTCCCCTCCTCCTCCTCCTCCTCCTCCTCCTCCTCCTCTAGGGCAAGGTTATGATGATTATGATGATTAGAATACCAGCTAAATGTCATTGGGTTTGCTACTTAGAGACGATTTCATTAATTTTTACAAGAAATTTCAATGATTAGCTAAAGATGACATTTGAATAAAATGGCATCTAATTATTAATGCTGAAAAGTTGGCTTAAGCACTTTATTAAGTAGCAACCAATATTCGTAGTATCGGTATTTTTCCATGTATCATTGGCTAGGGATGTTATCATTGTTCCCTGGAAATGTATCATTGACTGAGGGAAACATTGGGGAAACACGAGGAAATGGTGGAGTTTCTCAATGAAACTTCAGGAGACGCTAAAATACACATTTGCATATTTAGGAATCAAATAATGGCAAAAAAGGTGCATAGATAATAAGTTTCTCTTTCATGGGGATCTGAAGGCATGTAACGCTGACACAGGGAAACATTAGATAAACATGGCAAAAATGATGGAAAATTTCAATGATACTTCAGGAGATGCTAAAATACACATTGCATATTTAAGAATCAAATAATAGCAAGAAAGATGCATATTTGCATATTTAGGAATCAAATAATAAGTTTCCCTTCAATGGGGCCTAAAAGCATTTATCGTTGACTCAAGGAAACATTAGGGAAAATAGTGGTTCCATCCATCCGTGCATGCACATACATACAAAGACACATGCATGATCCACCTATCCATCCATGCACACACATGCACACACACACACATCCATCCTACCAACCATCCAACACATACATACATCTATCCATGATCCATCCATCCATCCGTGCATGCATACATATACACGCATACAAACATGCATTTCGTCATACAACCATGCACCCATTAATTAATTAATTAATTATTTTAAAATGGAAAATTCTTTTAATAAACAGATTTTTGGTGATATTGATACATTGGTGTTATTATCTAAATATTGCCAATACATTGGTGATCCAAGCGACACCCGGGATTTACATAGTTGAAAATATTAGTGACATCGATACATTGGCGATACAAGAGACACCTGGAATTTACACAGTCGAAAATATTGGCGATACATTGGTGATATCAATACTTTGGCGATACTTAGCGATATATCACCGAAAATTGGAATTTCTGATACCCAACAGTGTTATCGGTATTGCCAAGCTGGAGATATGGATAATATCGAGGATATTAGCGATCATATTGGGGATACTCCGAACAACGATAGAAACTATACATGCAAAGGAGTGAAGAGAAAAAAAGAGAAATGATAGCAAGGAGGAAGAATGTGCACGAGGGTAGAGGTGCACAAGGTCTAAGAACCCTAATCACAACTTTATTAATAAAAACAAGGAAAGGGACTGAAATTCCCCAAGATACTAAGAACCAGCTAAAACACCACCATACACATGTACGGTCACACGTACTCACACAACCCCCCTAACACTCATAGCACAAATGCCCCACCAAGGTTCTGAATGTTGGTATCAGTCGGCATATTGGCCAGGATGAAAACCCATGCAGGTACGATTCAGGTGCATTGGACTTGTATTGGCCCATATCAGTTGAATTTTCTTTTTCCCAAAACATTGTGAGAAGTTAGAAAAAAACGAGAATATGAAAAATCTATTGGGTTTTTTTTTTTTTCCTTCCCGTTTTAGACATGTAAATGGTGCATTGGACCATTCTTGTTAAGAATGCTATCTGTCTGATCTTTTGATAGCTGAGTTGCTGAGTTTTTAACCTCTACATGTTTAATGATTCTTAAATGTTGAAATATATATAATATATCATCTTCATCCGTTCATATATTGACTAGAGACTAGAGGGAATGAGTATAGGCTGTGGAGACTTAGAGAGTCATTAGGCAAGTACCATCAAGAATTCAAGCTTGACGATATCTAGCAATTATCACCTTCATATAGCACAGATGTTCACATATTCATATATATATTATTCACATAGATTTGAAGTAAAATTACTTAAATACCAAGTATTCAGTAGTCATTACCTTAACAATATGACATGGATGCTCAAGGAGGCTTAAAATTGTCTTTGTTTAGGTTGTGGTAGTAGGTTGTCCATATCCTACCGATAATACTAAGGAGGATACAAATAACTGTATGTATGAGCTCCGGATAGTGCCCATGATAGTTTCTACAAATAATATGGGTAAAGGGCATATGATTGTGTGTGGTGTGACCAAGGAGATTACATCTGATAGCCAGGTAGCTTCCATGAGTGTGCGTCCTCTGACTGCTACCATTGACACCTTCACCATCATTTCCACTACCACCATTGGGCTGACTAGGTTGTCTCCAAATGACATCATATGTATTGTCTAGTTCCATGATCTTTGCCAACTTGGTGTACATTTTCATCATGGGATAAGGATGGGTTCTATCTCACCAGCCAATGTTTTTCATATCGTTATCGCATAATGTATTGCACCCTTGGGATACAGATATGTATCAGTTATTGCACTGGATATATCAGCTATATCGTGTAATTTATCACTGTTGTTGGGAAACATTGGGAAATTGGTTAAATTTTTGAATGGAACTTCAGGGATTGTTAAAAATGACACCAACACATACTTAGAAATTAAAAAAATCACAAAAAAGTGCACATAAATATGCAATAGTTTTCCTTTGTATAGGGTCCTAATCTATTGTTGTCGGACGAATTGATGCAACTATATTCAAAGTCAATTCATAAAATTTATGAATGTAAATGTAATACATGTATGGAAACATAAGCATTACATTCAAAAGAAAATAAGTATAAAACTTGAAATATGCATGTGGATTTTGAAAAACAGTTATTTTTTAACATTTTCAATTAAAAAATATATATTTTTTTCGAAAAATCCTCAAATTGCCAAGAATGTGTAGATCAGGTTCTATACATATTTGATTTTGTGTTGGGACATTAAGATTGCAACCGATTTGGAAAAAATTGCAGGAATTTATGTTTTTCTCCAATTTTCTACAACTAGGCCCATCTCCCCAGATCTTGAAATCAAAGCTCCAAATCCATAATTATTGATGCAAAACATGAAGAATCATGGATTTTTTTTTTACCATTTGACACTATTTTCAACGTATAAAAATGAAAAACCGAATCAAAACTAAAACATACAAAACTTTTAGAATTCAGCCCCAAGAAGCTTCCGATCGCGATTTTGGAGAAATTTTGAAGATTTCCTTCTGACAAACTAGAGTGGACTGGTGGAAATCATCTTATAATGTACTAGGAAGAGGTTGTTATTTTTTATTTTATTTTATTTTTATTATTATTATTATTATTTTTTTTGGAAAAAAGAAACGATTTTTGTAAAATTTTGAGGATTTTCCAAACAACACATCGCCGGTTTCCTTTTATCCTTTCCGATATCGCACTATACATTAAAAATTTATAAAGGGGAAGTGTGGATATATTGCAGAATATCTCAATATCGCACATGATATTGTGCGATATATTGCATGATATTATGAAAAATGGATATTAAAGTTCGGTTTCGTATCACCCAGTTGGGATAATAGATATATCAGTAATATTGCAAGATATTGAAAACATTGGAATGTTTGTGATTTCGATAATATTGATATTATCAATATCACACCTCCGTGATATGAAAACCATAGGAAGCTGTGGGACCTTTGGATATTGACGATATCATCTTAATGTATCGTAATGTATTGCATTGAATTGATGATGTATCGATGATGGTATCGTTGACACATCGATACTGACAATAACACTTGGGTTTTCCAAAAAAATAAAAAAAATAAAAAATTTGAAAAAAAACTTACAAAATCCCCCCTTTTGCCAAATCTTCCTCTTCTAATCCATTTCTTAGATTTATAAATTATATGAATTGATTTTGAATATAGTTGCATTACTTCTGTTAGACAATGCATAGTTTAGGATGTTATACAAAGGAAACTTATTATGTGCACTTGTGTTTTTGATCTTTTGATTTCTAAGTATGTAATGGTATCTTTTTTAACATCCCCTGAAGTTTCACCAAAAAATTTGACCAATTTCCCAATGTTTCCTAGAAACAGCAAAAAAGAATGCTATAAATCTGATATTTCCCATGTGATAACTGATATGTTTCCGTTTCCTGAGGATGCGATACATTTGTTGATATCAATATTGAAACATTGCTCTTCACCGCTTCCACCGTATCCATCATTACTAGATCCAAAGTGGTTGGACTCAGAAACAGCACTACTACCTCCCTCAACATCTTCAACAATCGTCATCACATGAATACTCTCCATTATAATCAGATGTTGATGATTTTCTTTAGCAACCAAACTGGATTTTTACCATAGTATGAAACAATCTAAACATTTGGGAAACTTCATACCGGCTTTTTAAGAGATAAGACCAAGGTATTGCTTATTGGTAACTGTGGCCGTATTGGTCACCATTGTTACCAATACGGGGGGCCGTAATGCCCCATAATGGTCATTGTTTTTTTTGCCCAAAAAAATCTGGAAAAATATCCCGAAAATCCCTATTCAATGCATTCACTTAGCATGTGTCATCTGGCACAGTAATATGCATGTAGGTGGCTAACTATGCCAATGATATTCCCATTTTAAGGAATTTCGTAACATATGTATGTTCATTCTCCTGCTGGTCAGTTGCAGTTCTAAGTGTTATTGATTTTAACTTGTACTGCTGAAATACCTGATGCTCTCCTTTTATATTAGGTGCAGTTGAGTACAAGTTGTTTGTTGGTTCCATGAACAGACAAGCTACAGAAATGGAAGTTGAAGAAGTGAGTTTCGTGTTTATCACACACATCTTTTCCTCCTGAAATAAGTTTGAAGTATTATTTGACACTTGAATCTAAGAAATGGTACTTTTTTTTTTGGCTTGACCGAGCCCTTTTGTAATCTAAGCCATTGATCTGGTGGACCACTGATTGGCTGGCCCCCAATGTCTCACCTGCAAATGGTCACTCATCTAATAGATATGTCAATAACAACCACTTGTCTGCATTTAACAAGAATCTAATCTGAGAGGTAGGTTCATTAGATGGGGGAGACTGTTGGGGTATCTTCCGTTATGCTTTCACCAAAGGGTGGGCCTTACATGTACTGTTTGTGGGGTCAAGAAAGTGCACTATGAACATTTTAAATTTCCTCATTGAGTATTGCTTGTGCAAGTATGCATGTTGTGGTTCACAAATTTCATGATCTTTTTACTATTTCACCAGGCCTTCAAATAACTTTGATGTTTTGTCTTGTTTGATATTGTTCTCTGTTTTGTAATCTTTAATCACTGCATCAAAAGATAAAAAATGTTATAGATGGTAATTTTTCCTCCCATGGAAATAGTTCTTATTCAAGAAGATTTGGTTTTCTTGGTTGATTCTCTTACCATATAGACATGGGACAAGTTTATCTTTTGATGCTTTCTTTCTTAAACTCCGTTTTCTAATTCTTCTCTTCTTCTCCTTTTCTTCTCAAATAAATTGGCAATCTACTCATTCTTCTTACGCAGTTGTAGATTGAGATTTTATGTATTGAGAGCTTTGCCAATGCTCTAATCTATATATTCTGTGGCAGATCTTTTCTCCTTATGGGTGCGTTGAAGATGTCTATATCATGAGAGATGATCTGAAGCAAAGCCGTGGTGTGTCCTATCACATCTGTAATTTCTTGCTGGTTTTTGTTGTTCTAGTTCTTTTTCAATCTTTTCTTGGTGGTATGTCCTCATGGTTGCCTGTATCTCATTTCTGATTTTGACAATTTTATGAAGGATGTGGATTTGTCAAATTTTCTCGTAGAGAGATGGCAGAAGCAGCTATAAATGCTCTTAATGGAACCTATGTGATGAGGGTAAGCTTGCCTTATTACCAGAATAATGTATTATTCACTGTTTTCATTTCTGACAGATCTATTCATTCTTTTTCAAATTGTCCTCTTCTTTAGGGCTGTGATCAACCATTAACTGTTCGTTTTGCGGATCCGAAGAGGCCTAGGGCTGGAGAGTCAAGGTTTCGTATTATCATTTGATTCCTCTTCAATTTTTTTTATAGGTTTTGCCAGTATACCCACCGCATAAACTAATCATACTTTAGAATTATATAAACAGTATATAGATACTGCTAAATTGTATCAAAGGAAGATAAATTAAGGTTTTTCTCTGCTAGTGGTGCCTAACACGGCACTTCCTTTTAGTAAAAATGGAATGTCCTTATCACATTTATTTGGTTAATTCACTTTTCAGGTTTGGTCCTGCATTTGGGGGTCCTGGTCTTGGCCCTCTATCTCAAGCACCATCAGGAGTCAGGTCTGTTAACATTTATGTAGTGAAGTTTAAAGGTTTATTCCCCTTTCCTTTACCCTTTTCTCCTTTAAAGTCTCTTTGGGGTACTCGACCTTTTTGCTGATATTGCAGGCCCATGTCCAATCTTGGTGAATCTATTGGAGAGTTTAATCCATCCAATGCTTGGGATCCAATGAGCCCACAGAATATGGGCCCATCTTCGAAAATTAGTAATCATTCTTTTGGGGGTCATTTGGCTGCCAGGGATGTTGGGGCAATTTCTTCAAGTGCAGTAAGAATCTACTTTTTTTATTTTTTTAATACCTGCCACACCTTGTTCATTTACAGATTTATAGAATATAGCTGTTAGAATTTGCATTTCAATTGGTGTGAGGGCTTGCCTGTTTCTTTTGTTGAAACTGTAGGTTGGTTCCTTGGGAGCCCTTGGTGGACCCAGAAATGGTTCTCTTCCGGACCTTCCAGTTACACCATCCTCTACACCACAACAGGTAGTTCCCTTGCGGATATGAAACTTCATTAAAGAAAATGTCAAACATTTAACAGTTCTTATTAACATTGTAATATCTTGTTTATGTAGAGTTTCAACCCATCTATAGCACAGATTCCATCCTTCAGTTCGAAAATATCACCGTTGCAGAAGCCGCTAGAATCTCCCCAAGACATGCCATCTTCCCTGCAATTGCACCCCCTACGAACATATGCATCCTTCTCACAGGCACAAACTTCACAGCCATCGATCCAGCAGCTTGGTCAGCTGCAATTCCCTCTTTCCGTAGGCCAACACTCCTTCAGTCAAGCATTACCATCTCAACAGTTATTTGGTTTGAGCAGGCAGTCATCTGTTTCTCAGCCTCTGGTTCAGCAGAGTGCCTCCGCAGCAGGACTACAGACTCCCTTGAGCTTGCAACATCAAGGAGTGACTGCTACTACTGCTGTTGCTACTTCAAACCAACAGCAGTTGCCTGCTGGTTCTATCCAGCAACCACTGCCTAAGCCCATGCAACAATCACCATCTCAGCTACCGCAGGTGCTGGCACAACATCAGACTCAGGTTTTGCAATCAAGCTTTCAATCCTCACAACAAGCATTTTCTCATCTGCAACAGCAATTGAATTTAATGCAACCAAATATTCAAAGTCTTAGCCTGCAGCAAACTTCCCAGGCTGGAAAACCACAGGTACTACATTTTTGATTAATATGATTACAGTATGTTTGCACATGTTGTACTGTGGTTATGACCAATGTTACCTAAAACACAAAATCCCATGTTTTCCATTCTGGATTATGGCTC
Source organism: Magnolia sinica (assembly GCF_029962835.1). Lineage (NCBI taxonomy): Eukaryota > Viridiplantae > Streptophyta > Magnoliopsida > Magnoliales > Magnoliaceae > Magnolia > Magnolia sinica. The sequence goes on from NC_080582.1 coordinate 48,783,319, forward strand.
TTTTGTGATCCAAACCGCTATTTATAGCAACCCGATTTTATGGTTCTTTGTTCTTGCTATAAATTAAGTTAGTGCAAATTTATATTTACAATGTAGAGATTTTTACCTTTATTTATTTAGTTATAAAATGACACTAACTATAAGGGGTCTAAATAACAATAACATTCACCATTGCATATATAAATTGCTATATGAGCTCATATATAAACTATGCTTCAAAGAGTATTTATTGTGCTGACACATGTGATCCCACCCCTAGCATATATCATGTATTGGAGGTAGCATATGGCATACCCATTCCTGTACCAAAATAAACCATGACCCAGGTAACCATGGTTGTGACCTTTAGTTGATCACTGTTCTGGGCATTCATATCACATTGTCAGTGCTATTTTTTTTTTTTTTTTTGGATAACTCAAGGCTTTGTTAGATAAACCTTTTGATTTCTTTCTTTCTTTCTGTTTTTTTTTTTTGAAAGGAAACAACGCGTAATTAGAAATGGAAAAAGAAATATAAAAATAACAACAACAATCACACTCCAAAATGCAGCCTAAAGAGGTGAAAGAAATGGACAAAAAAGAGCCCTGACCCTACACCACCACCCACCTACACATGCCCATCTTATATCCACACCTAGAAGAGAGCCGCTTACAGCAAAGCCTATCTACTTCCGAATTAACCTCTAGTTGAATGCGAGAGAAGGTCACTAGAGCATTACCACAGAGCTCAGAACCTCCAGAAAATTAGCTACCCTCCAGCCTCCACAGATATTTACTGTCCTAGCTCAACTAATAGCATTACTTTAAATTACTTGCTACAATAATTGGGACAATATGAACTCCACACCAAATTAATTGCTTGAATAGCGCTGATTATTCAGCACAGTTAAGAGTTCTAATTTCAATCAGACTCAAGAACTCGAACAAGGAGGTACTGCATGCATCTGTAACAATACCACCAACCCCTGCCTGACTGCGATTCCCCAGGGAACTACCATCAAAGTTAAATTTGAACAGGCCAGTAGGGGGAGCTCTCCACTTGGCTTTAAATTCCAGCTTCTTCTGATCAAACTGAATAACTTTAGCCAGTTGGAGTATTGCAGCTGCTTAGGAAAACCTTTTAACCTGGAATCTTCTCCAAACAGATACAAGCCTAACAATTCTCGTCATGGTCAGAGTCACAGAGGATGATTAACAAATAAAAATCCTACTACTTTTTTGCCAGCCATGTGGAGCAGAGTCGCCTGCATCTCTAAATTGCACAGAGTTGAGGAAGACCCGCTCAATACCAAACTTGGAAATCACCGACAACATTACGTCCCTTGCAAAATGGCAGCTGATTCACTTTCTCCTTGTCACAACACTTCAAGCACCTTTTTGGCAGCGCTACCCCTTGACTCTTATGATGATCAAGAGTTGAAACTTCTTTAAACACGCTATCCGAACAAATGCACCACCTTAGGAACCGCATTAGACCAGATTTTCAAGAAGAAACCGGAAGCACTAGAGGACTTCTTCTCAAATAGCGAACAAGACAGCACACCAAGAAACTACCAGCTGATTCAAGATTCCCGATACGCCTGTCAATACCTAATCAGGGAATCTAGATCTCCATAATAGCTAGCAATTGGCATAAAATACGGATTTCATCATCCCCGAGGTTCCAACATAAATAAGGGCACTAAGAAATTTTTTCCTCTAATACCCTGAAAGAACTTATCCACCAAAGCCCCTTCATTAACTTACTAAGCATACAAACAATAGAACCATGGTATTCCATAATGGTAATGGTGGCTGTAACGATCAACGCTGCCTTAATTTTTTATTTTTTTTGGAAAAAATATAAATTCCTATTTCAGCCCCATTACGAGCCATTTCCCCCCATTACGGCTGCTACTTACGACCCGGTAACACGTAGCAGTTACCACTGTTACCATTACTGAACCATTTTGGATACCTTGAGTAGAACATATGACTTGGAGGTTCATCTGAGCACGGCATATCTTCCTAGAATTGCACTTTTGACGCATTCCACACTCTTAAATCTGATATGGCTAGAGAACCAACCATTGGTCAATAAGATAGCTTTCCAAATGGCAGAGCCATCTCTGCAAGAAGTGAATTAATGTCCCACCCATTATCAGTGACACCATAATTACCGTTCCTTGAGTGAGATTGAGAAGGAGAACAAGAGAGAATATGAGGAGCAAGAAAAAAAGAGAAGGCTCAGAGAGATGATGACTCCACTGGCCTCTCCCTTATCATTAGGACTTTCATAACATATGTGGAAGCGATGTTTTCAGTATTGGTATCGATGGATTTATTACACCCTTGAGATATGGAAACATATTGGCTATTGCATGGGAAAATATCAGATGTATTATATAATGTATCATTGTTTTTGGAAAACATTGGGAAATTGGTCAAATTTTCCAATGAAACTTCAGGGGGATGTTAAAAAAGATATCATTACATACTTAGAAATAAGAAGATCACAAAAAATAGGTGCACATAATTAATCTCCTTCATATAGGGTCCTAAACTATCCGCTTGCTAACATAAGCATATTCAAAATCAGTTTATATCATTATAAATCTAAGAAGACATGTATGAGAACACAATCAATATATTCAAAAGTTAAAGAAAAGTAGAAATATACCTATGGTGTCCCCTCAATGTGTATGTGCGGTTGTGCCTCAAATCATATGGAGTTGCAGGGTGGCTTAAAGGCATCATCTCCATCTTGACAGGACTGACCATAGTATTACTCCTTCACTAACCGATAATTCTCTGCGCAAGTCATAATAGAATGCTACCAATGAAGGTACTCTTTGATATATCACTGATACTCCTCTCTAAACTGGATAAGTATACCATTCGTGGGTACTGCGTAATTGCTAGCGCTTGTGTTTTTATAGATCTGGAGCTGGGTAGGAGGCGTGTATATATGAAGCTCCTAAATATTTGCTATGCATAGCCATACATTGGATATAGTTGGTTTGGATGGATTTAAGAAGAGAATGGGAAAAAAATAAGAAAAAGGAAATATGAAGAAAAATGTGAGGAGAGAAGCTTCTGTTTTTATGTGTTAGAGAAAGAAACCCTAACACACCTTTTTATTATATGCTAGGAAAACACTTACATACTCCACTGTAGCACACAATACTATACATATGCACACACCTAAAACGGAAAATTCTGAAAATACACAATAAAAATACACAATTTGCATTCTCCATACTTTATACTCCCCCTCAAGTTGGAGCATAGATATCGATTATGCCCAACTTGCCAGAGATACGAACAAGAGCATCCAGTAAGAGACTTGGTAAGAATATCGGCCACTTGGTCTCTGAAGCGAACAAAGGGAGTTGCAATTACCTTGTGGGCAACCTTTTCTCGAATGAAATGACAGTCAACCTCAATGTACTTCATGCGTTCATGGAACACATGATTGCTGGCAATGTGAATGGTAGCCTGATTTTCGCAATTCAAAGAGGTGGGACTCGAAGGATTATAGCCGAGTTCCTATAAGAGAGTTTGAAGCCAAATAAGTTTACATGTCGCATGAGCCATTTCTCGATACTCAGCCTCGAGAGAAGATCACACTATGATAGATTGTTTCTTGCTCTTCCAGGTGATAAGATTGACACCAACAAATGTACAGTATCTGGATGTAAACTTCTGATAATGGAAACTGCTAGCACAATCAACATTAGAGTAACCTGATAGGAGAAGCTGGCCATGTCATTGGAAAAGTAAACCTTTGTGTGGAGAAGATTTGAGATATCGAAGGATACGATATACTGCTGTTAGTTGTGTTGTATGAGGAGAGTGCATGAATTGACTTACTACACCTACAATATATGAAAGGTCCGGTCGAGTGATAGTGAGATAGACAAGGCGGCCGACCAACCTTCGATACATCCTAGGGTTAGGAAGAAGCTCATCATTATCAGTACTAAATCTTGTGAGTCACATCCATAGGAGTGGTAACGGGCTTACAACCTAGCATCCCAGTCTTAGAGAGAAGATCCAAGAGCATATTTCCTTTGAGAGAGCACAACCCCATACTTAGATCGTGCGACTTCAATGCCTAGAAAATATCGAAGAATCCCAAAGTCTTTGATCTCAAATTGAGTCTCGAGGAAAGATTTAACGGCCACCATCTCTTCAACATCATTGCCATAATATCATCTACATAAACAATAAACACCATAATCCCAGTGGGTCGACGATAGATGAATAGAGTGATTGGTTGGGTTGTAAACAAATCCAAAGTCTAAAAGAGTATTACTAAATTTATCAAACCAAGCACGCGGGGACTGTTTGAGGCCATAAATGGACTTCTTGAGGCGATAAACGGTAGAGGAGTTGTGATTATAGAGAAACCTGGGGGCTGATCTATATAAACTTCCTTGACAAGATCTTTGTATAAGAACACATTCTTAATATCAAGTTGAAATAGTGGCCAAGACAAGTTGACTGCCAAGGAGATAACCACACAAACAGAGTTAAGCTTGGCCACAGGCGAGAATGTCTCAAGGTAGTCCACTCCATATGTTTGAGTATAGCCCTTTGCAACTAGCCCTGCCTTATAACAATTAATAGAACCGTCTAGAAGATACTCGACAGTATAAATCCGTCGACATTCAATCGTCTGTTTGCTTGGAGGTAAGGTAACTAGCTCCTAGGTATTGTTCTCCTTTAGCGGCTGCATTTCTTCCACCATAGCCTGAGTTCAGTTAGGGCTGCTCATAGCTTAACAGTACTTGGGATAATAGATGTGTATATGGTAGCTGCAAAAGATTGGAAGGAAGGTGAAAGACAATGATAAGAAACAAAATTGCTAATGGATGCTTTATGCATGACAGGAAGGCTTTTGCAAGGCAATAGGAAGATAATTAGGAGATGGATAGCTTATACCTGAACCACAAGTTGAAGTGGATGAGATGATGGGCGACTGATCAATAGAGGATTTAGTCCATCGATGATATACGATGATAGGCTTTGAAACAAATGAAGTAGGAGTGTCATGAAGATAAGAGATAGGAAAAGGTATGGGGCTAGACTTCATAAGCTCGCCTGACTAGTAAGAGGGTCATGTAAAGATTTCCCTTCATTAGAAAAGTACGGAACATTTTTAAAGAAGGTCACATCGGCTGATACATATCTTTTATAGGTTAGAGGGTCACAACATTTATACCCCTTTTGCGATCAAGAGTACCCAAAAAAGACGCACTTTATAGCCCGCGGACTTAACTTCTCATTGCTACATCAAGAATTTGAACAAAACATGTACATAAAAAAACCTTAAGGGGGTAAAGGAGACAATTTATCATGAGTATGCAAAATTTCAAATGAGGACTTGTATGATAATATTTGGGGTGGAATGTGATTAATTAGAAATACATCAGTAAGCAAGGCATTATCCTAATAATGTTTCAAAATATTCGTACAAAATAAGAGAGCGTGGGTGACATCAAGAAGGTAATGGTTCTTTCGTTCAACGATGCCATTTGGTTGAGTGGTTCATGGACATGAAGTACGGGATAAAACACTATGATCTTGCAAGAAGGTTAGAAAGGCATGCAACATATACATTACTCCCCCTATTATCAAAGTGTAGAATTTTGATAGGACACTACAATTGGGTAACCACCTTATTATAAAATACCTTGAACATATCAAACATATCATGCTTAAATTTTAGAAGATAAACCCATGACATCTCCAAAAAGAGAGAGAATAGGAGCAAAGCCCCAAACATTGGAGTGGACTCACTCAAATGGTTTGGATTTCCTTTTAGACGAACTAGGACGAACTGAACACTCGAGGAAGGCTTCTTAACTCTAGGCGGCAGTGAAGTCTTCTCAAAGCTAGTGGAGGCACTGTTGGGTATAGATACTCCAGCCCAGGATGGACGACCAACAAGATCCCAACATCTATCAATAAAGTGGTTTGTGGCCCCACAGTATGTACAAAGACGTGGTCCGTCACGTCCTCGTCCATTGCCACTTTGACCACCACGACTACCACGATCAGTGTCATGACCCTTGCCTTGATTACTTGATCCATTGCCGCGTCCATGTCCCTAGCTGCTCCACATTGGAATTCTAGAGAAAGGTCGGTCCCCGACAACATAAACGAATCGATTAGGTGGAGTAAAAGTAGGACTAGATGATGTATCAACTATCAACCCTTTAACACATGGCATATATAGCTATTAAAGAAGGAAGAGGGTCCATGATATGATATGCTTCCGAACACTATAATACTCGGAGTTGAGGCCAGAGAGAAATTGCATGGTTCTTGTTTCTTCACGCTGCTTCGATTCATGTTCGTAATCCACTGCACCACATTCCTCCCAATCTTCATCACATCCTTCATTAGCCCATAGATGTAACTTGGGTTTTTGATCTCATTTGAAGAACTATTGGACTTTAAGAATATGGTCCTCCCCGTACAATAGACATAAAAGTTATGATGGCATAGATAGCTATTAAAGAAGGAAGAGGGTCCATGATATGATATGCTTCCGAACACTATAATACTCGGAGTTGAGGCCAGAGAGAAATTGCATGATTTTTGTTTCTTCACGCTGCTTCGATTCATGTTCATAATCCATTGCACCACATTCCTCCCAATCTTCATCACATCCTTCATTAGCCCATAGATGTAACTTGGGTTTTTGATCTCATTTGAAGAACTATTGGACTTTAAGAATATGGTCCTCCCCGTACAATAGACATAAAAGTTATGATGGACATCCTCGTCGGTCCCATTCCCGTGTCATACATTAGCATGACCCTATATATCGTGGATTCTCAACTCATCGATATAGCGATGCATGTTAGCAACCTTGTCATCTAAGCCTATAATCTCACGTGGCATAGGTGGCATCATAACTTCCTCCCCAGGCTGCACTTCAGTAATCATATTCTTGAAGTGTGGGCTTGCAGTTGCATTAAGTGGCATGTGGTCGTAAAGTATTTTTTTTTGCTGCAAACTTCCCTACCCTCTTCAGCCGCTTTTGCTTTCCCCCCTCTATACATTCCGGGATTTGAATCATTACTCCCCCCTAGGCTGCACTTTAGTGGTCATATTATTGAAGTGTAGGCTCGCGACTTCATTGAGTGGCATGTGGTCGCAAAGATGATTTTTTTTTTTTGCCGCAAACTTTCCTACCCTCTTTCTCAGATCCCCTGCACTCCAAAAATTCTTTAGTCGCTGTTGCTTTCCCGCCTTCTCTATACATTCCTGGATCTAAAGGTAGATCTGGCATTTGCATACTACTATTGCGGTGAAAACTACCTAGCCCCCAATTCCCCTTCCTATTATTATCACCCCTTTTGCCTCTAGTATCCCCCTTGCCACTAGTACTCTCTTGATTGTTGCCCCCCACTTCACTCTCTCCACTAGCTTCTCATGTAGATCCCTTCAAAAGTGGGCCTATTTGCCTCCCACCGCCTCATCTAATTCCCATTCCACTAGTCCTGTAATGACTCATCAAAAGTACATTTATAATCGAGGTCCTCATACTTGTCCACCTCCTCAAGGCCCCACGTTGGTCTCGCTAACTCCTTAAATTTATCTATGATCTTCACCCATTTCCTCAATACCTTCATTCTCACTTTAACCTCATTTGGAACCCTTGGGTAGTCAACAACATACCAATGCCTCTCTGCTAGATGTTTGTTTAAAAAACACACCCCTCCTCTCTTTGAGACGTGCCCACAATAATTGCACTTGGACCCATGTTGATTTTCAAGAAGTAGGGTCATGTGCTATCAGCCAATGTCGGGCTACCTTCCTTTTCAAACATTTTCTACCAACAAAATAACAATAAGGAAACGGGATGTTAGAACATTCTAAATATATAAATATGAGGCTTAAATAACTGCTGATCAATCTAATTTCTACTGCCCAACACTAGAGATAAAAAGGATCACTCTATTTTTATTTATTTTTTCAAAAATTTCAAAAATTTCATCAATCTATGGATCAAACTCCTACTATTCTTACACCATTTTCCCACTCTAATTGCAAAGTAATTGGGTCCTCATAAATGGTTTTTATTTTTTTGAAAGATGACAATTTTTATTAAAAGACTCGCAAAAGTGAGAAAAGAATACAACCCAAACACTAGACAATTGAACTAAGAAGACGGCATAGCTGCCGAGATGGCCTTAACATTAATAGCCCAACTCGAAAGGAAAACTTTTTACTTTTGAAATACCTCAACAACACTCACTTTCTCATTTCGGAAACAAATACCATTCCTAGCACCCCAAATATCCCCTAACATGGCCATAAAAGTAGGTCGCCACTTCACTTTTCCAACCTTACCGATTCCACCCCAGGCCAAGCCCACATGAGATCATCGATTAATTCAGGCATCACCCAAAAGGTACTAAATGAGCATAAAAAGTGATCCCAAACTTGGTAGGCAAGCGGGCAATGTAGGAAGAGATGATCAATCAACTCCGTAGTTTTCATACATAAGAGACAAGACAGAAGCTGTCTTTGTCGACCAGATATTGCCACACTCCTTGCATTCCCTAGTCATAGCTTCATGTTTTAGTGCATTTAGATGAGCCGATCCAATGTCTTGGCCCACAATGTATTCGTATTCTTCGAGTAGAAGAGTACAAAACAACTCCAATTCCTTCGTAGCTAGAGTCTGAAGTTGCTTGGCTGAAAACTTTAATCACAATTGTCTTGAGAGCCTTTACACTTTCTCCAAAATGCATCCACAAATCAGTTGTACAGAAAAAAAGAAACTTATGTTAATGAGACATCACTAATAAGACAATTTTCCTGATAACAGTAGTAACTAATATGACACAAGTTTCTTATCCGGAGCTACCTCGGAGCTGTCTTAGAGATTGCCCTTTGTGTACATCTTTGAAGCTGCCGTGGCAACATGCATATACTTCTGATTGTGGACAATATAATATGTAAAAACATTTATACTGTTTTTAAGTGCCGAAATAACAAAATTAAAGGCTAGTAATTTAAGACTTGTAATCACTTTGTTCAGTGCCCTTATCTACATATTTAGGTCAGGCTCTAATCTCTTTATCACATTCCTCAAGTCAACACAGACCTCATAATCCTCGACAAAAAAGAAGCATATTTGTCTCTTGGATTTAGATGGTATCTTATATTGCAATAATGAAAAAAGGAAGAAGAGAAGACTTTAATAATTACAATATAAAAATAATTGGGTAATAACTAACAACAAGTGCATAATAATAAAGAGTTTACCTGCCTCGTGAAGATCACGATGAAGTTGTTTTGTTGAGTGCTTGTTGATCTTCTTCCAGTAATTTGTGTAATATTTACAATCACGATGAATAGCAGCTTCACTTTATCCATTGCATCGTTATGGAAGCCTATGGTAGGTATCTTGTCGAATTCTACAAGAAGCAACATTCTCATTAGGTTGTCCATTGCCTTAAGGATGTTTGTGACCTTCTTCAAAAAATGAGGCCAATCAATGACTTAGGTGTGCCACACCATAGACAACAATTGAGAGGAGATCCCCACCCATTGAAACCTTCATGTTTGTTTATAGGGCCCATTGAGATGTGGTTCAGACATCCAGCCTGTCCATTGTCTGTGCCCCACTTGGATGAGGGGTCACACTAAGTTTCAACTGTATAAAAAACTCGGGTGGACCCCACCAAGTTTTTTGAGATGTTTTAGGCCTAATTTCACATGGTTTCAGATGGTATGGCCCACTTGAGTTTTGGATACGACTGATTTTTGAGATATCCCATAACCTAGAGGAGACCCACCAAATGTACGGTGCGGATGCCCGACATAGATCAGGTGGGGCCCATAGAGCTCGAACTCATGGGTAGCTCCCATGAGGTTGACCTCACAGTACCATTTCCATGTGTGTGTGTGTGTGTGTGTGTCCCGAATCGGGTAACAGTGTCAGCCGATACCATACAGTTGTTACATAACCAATACAATACACCTTGCTCTATTCTAATGCATCACTATTAAGGACTAACGAGGAAAAATAATAATATGAAACACTAGAAACCATAGTCTCGATGTGAAGTGAGCCACATGTGAGATCACTGTGCATCATGGTCCATTAACACTTAGCAAGTAGGCCACTTCTCAGGACATTATTAGTGGATTATCAGTGCATTTCTTTCAATAAGGCTTCTTTCTTTCTTTTCCCTGGGTTTGAACCATTAAGATTTCTTTCTTGTGTTTATTTAAGCCCTGCTAGGTGCACTTGTGTGACTGCAATTCACAGGTTCTTTCGGTTCAATTGTGCCAACGACCCTCACTAGTGTGACATTGAAGTTGCTCATCAGATGGGCCCAACTTTAGATCTTCGCTGGCCCAAAAATTAGGGTGGCCCACTGATCAGGTAGGCTGCAAGTGTACAAAACAAATGGACAGTTAAGTAATCAATTGTCTGCATTCAATGTACACGTGTGAGCCCCAGGAGAAGACCACCTTGTTTCCTCCTCGGGGCATATTCAGTGTGGATCTAGGTGTTCCGTATCCGTTATGATATGCCCATGAAGGCCGATACATATAGGTAACGGCCATGACCGTTACGTGATACGAGGGTGAAACAAGGTGGTTGGTTTTTTGGGACTGTATCGGCTGTTACGGTGGCCATAAAGGCTGATACAGGGCATAATGATTGTTACCCCCGTAACGGTTGAAAAATGGCCACTTTTTTTTTTTCCCTATTTAAATCCGTTTTTCCACTCATTTATTTATTTATTTATTTATTTTTTTCACTTTTCTTATTCCAAAAATTCTCCTCGATCATTTTACAACAGATTTCGACCACTCTTACTATAGTTTTTAAGATTAAAACCGTATATTGAAGTGATTTGAGTGAATAGAAGCTCTAATGGCCATTTTTTCAAAAATTGAGAAAGTAATATTTATGTCTTTTTTTTTTTTTTTTTTCCTGTTTTCTAGTTCTAGTGCTTGATTGTAATGTGTAAACATTAGAGACATATAATCATATTCACAAATTCACTAGGCAGCTCGATACAACACTCTCACCAAATAGTGGACCATTACACTACCAAAAACATGTTCAAAACAAAAGATGAATACATATTTGCAATATTTATATTATTCTGGATTTTCTAGATATTTTTTTTCAGAATTTTTTGGGCAAAAGAAAATTTTCAACAGTTGTTATGCCCCTCGTATAGGCCGGCTGTTACGGCCGATACCCATATCGGTAATGGTGGTGGCCGTTATGGATATGAAACTGTGGAGCCCTATTGATGAGTGGCTTGGATCTTGCATAAATGTGCTATATTGGCACATCTGTGCGGTTGGTAAATGAAATGCAGTTGTGGAAATGTACTTATGTTCTTCTAATTAAGGTCAAATCCAGCTTATGAATGTTTATGTGCATGGTACTCCTTTTTATCACATTTTCTTCTGCAGTCTCCATGGACTGGAATCACAGCGCAGACAGCCATCAGCTCTCAGGCTACTGCACCCTCTGTGATTGTGCCTTCAGCCATGTCTGCTGCTCCTGCGACTACTCTTGGTGCCTTGGCCTTGCCCACTCTTACTTGCCATTGGACCGAGCACACCTCTCCCGAAGGATACAAGTATTATTATAACAGTGTAACCACTGAAAGCAAGGTTAGCAGTTTATCATTCTTTACATTTATCATCACTGCTTTTTACCTGCAATATAGGTGAGTAGTTGCTGTTGAAATGGAATTGTAGTGGGAGAAGCCTGAAGAGTTGACCCTATTTGAACAACAACAACAGCAACAGAAATTGTACCAACAAAAACTTGCAGTTCCTCAGCCTCAATCTGAGTCACATACACAGATTCAGTCTGCCCAACACATTTCTCAAACCCAGCAGGTTGAACCTCAGCTCAGGCAGCAGCAGCTGATACAACTCCAGCAACAGTCTTTATCTTCATCGGTCAGTAACTTATTACATGTTCCCGTATTTGTCAAAGGTTGCTATCGTTCATTGTGTAACTCCTGCAAATTGGCATTTCAGTATGGTCGTTCTGGTGTAACCGGTGAACCAAATGTTAGGGTAAATTCCCATCCTTATCTTATTTCAGTGTACAATCTTCTGTTTTGGAGCTCAATCGGAGTTCATGGAAATATTCGTTAGTTCTGTTAGAAATGTGTTCTCGGGGAGTTATTGGGTTGCAATAGTCAGGAAACATACTGTTTGCTAACATGGATGTTTCCATGCATTTGGGACCATAATTTGATGATCCAAACAGTCGATCGGCTGGGCCTCACTGTGCATCTTAAAAAACTCCTAGACTAACTCTCATTATGGGTGTAATTTTCTCATTAACCATATACTTGTAGGCCATTGATTGAAAAACTTTTCTCTTCATTTTTGAAGATTTTGGAGGCATCACCCATCCACTATAGGGCCCAGATCAACAGTTTGGATCACTTGGCTTTGATTCCTACTTCAACCATTTACGCCTGTTGATGAGTTTATTCCTCTATTATTTGAGGACCATGGCAGATTAGCATCACTTGCCCTTTCATGTGCTCTTTCGATGTGATTTTTTTCCGTCTGAAAGATTCTTTTGATGTGATTGTTACAGCCTTGTTTGGCAGTTGATCAACTGGCAAAGTGTTCATCTTTGCATATTTAATGGTTGGTTATTGCAATATGCATATTGCTAACAAAAAGCAGTTAGGGTGTGATTTGTTGATTGGTTTTGGATTGTTTGACCAATCACCTATAACAATGAAGTTCTGTATAATTGTATCACGTTTTGGTGAAATTCATGTTTTCTTTGGTGATTGTGAAATTTGCATTTAAAGCACTTCTAATCTCTTTCGACCGAACTACTTGATGCATTGATGTGTAACTTGGTTTAATTCAATCTGACATTTTGGGATTCTTGATCTATTAATAGCTTTGAAAACATGTTTATGATTGCAGTTTGAGAGCCCCTACAAGACTTCAAGCTGATTAGCCTGATTGGGAGCCCCTATAAGATTCTGGCTAAGATTCTTGTGTCAAGGTTTAGGGCGGCTCTATCAAGGGTAATTTCGAAGAACTAGGGGGCTTTTGTAGCAAGCAGGCAGATTCTAGATAGCGTCTTAGTGGCCCATGAGTGCATCGACTCAAAGATACAGGGACAGGAAAACAGGCTTAGTTTGCAAGATGGATATTAAGAAGGTGTACGATCATGTTAATTGGGATTTTTTAGACTACATGCTTGATCAATTAAACTTTGGTCAGAAGTGGAGGGGGTGGATCAGGGCGTGTGGGGAATCTGCATCCTTTTCTATTTTGGTTAATGGTTCGCCGAAAGGTTTCTTCAAAGCTTCTAAAGGCCTTATGTAACAACCCTAAATTTCTGTGTCCCACTTGAGACCTTGATTAAACAAATTAATATTTGATTTTTTCCTTTATTAATAAAACCAAGCACTTAGCCCAGTTAGTAGAAGCACTCTTAGTAGAGGGATAGGTCAGGGGATCGACTCCTTACATCGCATGATTTTTTTTTTTTTGGCAAAACTAGCAAAACCCTAAACCCAAAAGAGTAGCTGTAGCAGAGAGAGAGAAGCCTTGTGAAAGAAGAGCCTCCCCTTGTAAGTTTTCATCTTCCCTTCTTATTTTCTGCAAATCCCTACCTAAAAACCCCGGATTCAACCAATGGATGCAATGGGTTCACCCTACGTCTATCGTTTGACCTAAGGGAAGAGTTTTGATCAATAGAAGACCGTTTTTCTGTAGCAAGGTTGATCGACTGTGAGAAATCCAATTGTCTCAGTCTAAGGAAATCCAAACCTACGGATCTTCAAGTCAAATCATGGTAGAACCTCAAATACTAGATTGATTTGACAAGTAAATTTCCCATAACGATCTGCGAAGTGGTATAATTTATAATAGCTTTTAGCAAAAACAGTTTTCAACTATCAATTGTAGGTGCGATATATTCAGATATGAGCAATCCTTTGGTTTCTTCGAATTTGACTATGAAAAAAACCATTGGTTGGGTTGGACCTAATTCCATAATCCATGGAATCCATTAAAACTAATTGAGAAGAAGAAAAAACCCTAAAATTTTCAGGAAACCAGACTGTGTAACTGAACCAATACTACTTTGATTGATTGATCGAAGTCGGTGTTCGATCGATCGAAGAAGGTCGATCTTTGTCCAGCGACCAAATTTTAAAATTCGTTACTTGGTTCGACCAATCGAACCTGAGGTTCAATCGATCGAGGGGATCCTCGAGCGATTCCGATCGATCAAACTCATTCAATCGAGAACAAGTAAATTAGTTCAACGAGCAAATTGATTTAATTCGACCACACTCAATTGATCGACGAGCAGGGTTCGATTGAGCGAAGGTGGCCAGAAATGTCTAGAGACTTAAAGAATTTAATTCAAATTTTCATCAATCCATGTTCGATCGATTGGAAAATCGATTGAGGGCCCTCAAGCTTGGCTCGATCTATCGACTGCATCGATTGACAATCCGTGTTTTTCGAAATTTGAATTTAAGGAATTATAATGGGTCATCTGGCTTGAGTCAGAGGTGGACCCCACTTGTTGGAATAATACAATTGAATTAGAGTATGCTAAATCATCTTAATAAGGATTTGATGCATAATTTTATAGAGCGTTCGATTGATTGAAGGATTCGACCCTATCTTGAATAGGTGAGCGAATCCCAACATGTCTCATATCTACCTGATTAAGATAGATGAATTGATGGCAAGGTGTTCCAAAATGGTAATGGTGGCCATAACGGCCACTACTGTTACCGGTATGATACGGGCCATAATGGCCGTTTTTTAAGTTTTTGAAAAAAAACTGTTACTGGACCATTACGGCCCATTACGGGGCTGTTACGGCCTGTTTTTTCTGTAACGGCTGTTTCGACCTCGTAACCGTAACGCGTAACGGTTATGACCGTTATTTTGAATACCTTGATTGATGGTTGAGATTGTTTTGATTGATATGGTTGTTGTATGAATGTTGAAACATGTTATAACTATAATCCTTGCTTTATGATATATGTCTTAGAAGATCTTGATGAATGTTAAGCATGCACATATGCAAATCATTGTTATCATGAATCCGTATTTCCTTTCAGAGAGAGTTGTATCTGGTTGACTGTACATATCGATGCATCGACATTGAGCATACATCAGTGTTTAAATTATCGGCGATATTATCGAATTATCGCTGATAATTTCGGTATCGCTGGAGTTCCAACACCGAAACTCCCTTTTTTCGTTTCTCTTCCAAACATCACCGATTTTTCAGCGATTTTATTGATTTTTTGCGAAAAGTCCAGTTGTCAGCGAGAAATCGCAGGATAACCGTAGCGAACAACCCATTTTCAGCGATAAAAAGGACCGATAACATTGGAGCGTCGCGTAAATACGAAAAATATCCCCAAAAAAAAGGAAAAAAATGGGGAAACTTGCGGATTTCCGTACCTGTAGAAGAGGAGGGCCAATCGTAGAAGATGATGGGTGAACGGAAATTGCGGTGGGCCAATTGATTGATCGGTGTGCCGCAAGTGCCATCCAATCTCTACTTTCCACTTTTTTTCTTCAAATACTCAAAAATTCCAAACCTAAAGATGATTTTGGCGAAGAATCTGCTGAAGATTAGTGATTCGGAGAGACTTTCTTTCGAAATTATAGGGTTTCGAGGGTTCTCTTCCGAAACCCTCTTTCGTTTAGAAAATAGCGCGATGGGTTTTTACGGGCGTGGATCGGCTATTGACAAGTTGAGTAGCGAGACTGCTACTGAAGTGACGTCACCAAGTTATGTGGGCCCCACCATGATGTATGTTTTGTATCCACGCCGTCCATCCATCTGGAGAGATCATTTTAGCATACGATCCAGAGAATGAGTTACATCCAAAGCTCCAGTGGACCCCACGACAGAAAACAGTGGGGAGAGTGACACCTCCATTAAAAACATCTAAAGGCCACAAAAGTTTTCGATCAAGCTAATATTTGTGTTTTCCCTTCTTTAATGTTTTTGTTAACTTTTGAACGGGTTAGATTTCGATAAAACATCATGGGGGGCCTTGGGGAGGTTTCAACGGTGTACATCAATCTTCTCGCTGTTTTCTGTGGTGGGGTCTACTAAAGCTTTGGATTTGCCTCGTTCTCTGAGTAATGCCTTAAAATAATATCTCCAAATGAATGGACGTTGTGGATACAACACGTACATCATAGTGGGGTCCACAAAACTTGGTGACATGTAGGAGTCTTACAACTCAACCGGTCAGTATCTAATCCGCATTCGGGAAATCAGATTGCGTACTGGTTACTCAGCACGCTCTTACCGTACTGAGTAAACTCTATTAGGCCCACCGTCAATGTATTTGGTCTATCCACGCCGTCCATCCGTTTTTCCATCTTATTTTAGGGGTTGAGACCAAAATTTAAGCATACCCAAAGATCAAGTGGACCATACCATTGGAAACAGTTGGAATAATAACATCCACCGTTGAAACATTTCTTGGGCCCACAATGATGTTTATTTCTCATCCAACCTGTTCATAAGATAACACAGACATGGATGAAGAGAAAACACAAATACAAGCTTAATCCAAAACTTCTGTGGCCCCCAAGAAATTTTTAACGGTAGATGTTCAATTCACATTGTTTCCCATTGTGTGTTCCACTTGAGGTTTGGACATACTTCATTTTTAGGCTCAAGCCCAAAAATTATCTATTAAAATGGATGGACGGAGTGGATAAAATACATAAATCACGGTGGACCCCACAGAGTTTACTCAGTATGCTTAGCCTATGAGTTACTCGGTACGCAATCTGCTTCCTTTTAGCCTCGTGTGCGGGTGCCAGCGTCTGGATGTCACCAAGTTCTGTGGACCCCACCACGATGTATGTGTTATATCCACATCATCCATCCAATTAGGGAGATTATTTTAGGTAGTGAACCTAAAAATGAGGCAGATCCAAAGTTAGGGTGGACCACACCGCCAAGGCAGTGGGGACAATGATTCCTACCGTTGAAACCTTCCTAGGCGCTATGGCCCACAGTGGTGTTTATTTGTCATCGAAGTTGTTCATAAGATCACATGGAGATGGATGAAGGAAAAATACAAAAATGACATTGATCCAAAACTTTTGTGGCCCCTAATGATTTTTCAATGGTAGGCATGTTCAATTCACATTGTTTCATGTGGTGTGGTCCATTTGAGCATTAGATATGCTTCATCTTTGGGATCAAGCCTTAAAATTATCTTGTAAAATGGATGGATGAGGCGGATAAAATACATAAATCACAATGAGCCCCACACAGTTGACTTAGTACGATAAGCGTACTGATTTATACAGCACCACATGTCACTTATTTGTATCCATGGATTGATGGGTCGATGTTATGTGGGGCCATCATAATGATAAATATTTAATCAATGTCGTCCATTTATTTTAATAGATAATTTTAAGACATGAGTCCAAAATGAGACAGATCTGCATGACTGCATCTAAGGTGGACCACACTAAGGGAAACAATGGTGATTAAATGTCCACCATTAAAAACTTCATAGGGCCATTGTAATGGTTTTTTTTTTTTTTTGTCAACCAACCTCTTGATTAGGTTACACAGGTCTTGATGAAGCAAAAACACGGTTTAGATTATATTAGAATTTGCCACATGTACCATTTTCAAATGCTAGGTATCAAGTGTCATACGTAGCCAGAGTATCAAATACCACACTGATTGAATAATCTAATCCATCTTGATTTGACATCTTTGAGTTCATTTGCTTTTACATGTCTTAATTTCTGTATGCCAGTTGCATTTGTATTATATAAACTCATTTTGATTACTATTTGAGTGATATCTTACGAGAACGAATGTCTTTTGGCCCCCATTAAATGGGAACTTCTAATTTAATGCATTCTTTTTGTAATATTTTTCATTCCTGAATATGTAAATATGTGTATTTAGGCATGTCCTAAAGTTTCACTAAAAAATTCCACCATTTTCTCCATGTTTCCCCCCTTTTCCCTGCATTTCCGGTTATCGGCGATATTATCGGCGATAACGATATTATATCTTTATCTCTAGCCAGCGAAACTTGTAACGATACCGACAATTCGAATATTGGCATACATTACACGCATCCATTGAGAGTGCATGCACATCTTGTACTTGGTTCCTAGGGGATCTCCTTAGATGGTTACGCTTGGTAGATTTGTTGCCAGAAGCCATGGTAGTGGAAGCCTACTCATGGCGTATATGTACATTTTGCCCATACCTACCTAGGTGGATGTCTGACAAGTACAATTTCGGGTTGACGGATATCCAAGCTAAGCAAGTGAATGATCATCCCACTTGACATACATCTCATGACATCCTTGCATCTACGCTCATGCTTCATACATACAATATGTTTTGGTTGTGCTATCTTATATTATGCAATGTATGAAACATGCTGGGTTTACTCACTAGCTTAGCCAGCTAACGTTATAGATTAACAACCGTATAGAAAAGGACGATGCCTGGTGATCTAATCAGATACCAAAAAATGAAGCTAGGTTGGTGGATGAAACTCAAGACCATTGGCCGTATTTGGCGGAAGACGAGCTTGCTATATTGGATGACTGAATTGATTTTGAGATTTATTTTAGGAGTTTCAATTTCCATTTATTCGAACTACCACTAGCTTGATTAATTTGAAAATGTTTATAGTTATAACCTTGTTAGACGATGATTGATTATTTTGGTTGAATAAAGTCCCAAATGGTCGGACTTAGATTATTTTGAAAATTTATTTTATGAATGAGAAAGTTGTGGAGGAATCAGTATTAAATGAAGTAGAAACCGTTGGGTGTGTGAATGTTAATGTGATGATAATCTAGAATACATATAATTGTGCCTCGTAATATCCGTATGATGGGTGAACTTATGTACACTTGGTGTACGAGTCGCGGACTGTAACTCGGGTTTGAGGGTGCACACTTTGTATACGAAGTGCGGGGTGTGACACCTTTGGTAGGGAGGCCCTCTATCACCGTATTTATTTGTGGTAATCAGGAAGGCTCTTTGCATCATGCTATCCAAAGGTGTTGCGAATGGGTTGTTTAGCGGGTATGAAACTCTAGTTAATGGAAGTCAGATCACCCATCTCCAGTATGTGGATGACACGCTTCTCTTTTGTGAAGCAAAGGAGGACTCTGTGGATAACCTACGGAAAATTCTTGTTTGTTTTGAAGCAGTCTCGGATTTGTAGATCAATGTGGCAAAATCTGAAATGCTTGGAGCGCATGTTGGTGGGGGCA
This sequence comes from Magnolia sinica, assembly GCF_029962835.1. Classification (NCBI taxonomy): domain Eukaryota; kingdom Viridiplantae; phylum Streptophyta; class Magnoliopsida; order Magnoliales; family Magnoliaceae; genus Magnolia; species Magnolia sinica. The sequence continues at coordinate 48,802,614 of NC_080582.1, forward strand.
ATCTGAAACATTTTACTAATATTTTCAGAAGCAAGTCCGGTGATTTTCCCTCATATTTAGGGCTTCTTTTGTCTATTGGGAAACTAGCTAAGTACCCTTGGGACGTGGTGATTGAAAGAATTGAGAGGAAGTTGGCCACATAGAAGTGTTGCTATTTATTTTTGGGAGGCTGCTTGACTCTCTTAAAGACAACCTTTTCTAATACGCCCGTTTACCTTTTGTCCCTTTTTAAGTGTCCCAAATCTTTGTTGGACAAGCTGGAAAAGTTGAGAAGAAACCTCTTATGGAATGACACAAGCGACAAAAGGAAGTTCCATCTTCTTAAATGGGATGAGGTTTGCCAACTAGTTAGAGAGGGGGACGGCCTAAAGCATTTGGGTGACATGAATATAGCTCTTCTCGGGAAATGGATAAGGCTTTTTGGGGTGGAAGAAGGAAGGATTTGGAGATAGGTGATAGCTAGCAAGTATGGCACGCAAGAGGGCGGATGGTTTGTGAGGAGTTCTTTGCTTTATAGAGCATCGGCTGTATGGAAAGCGGTGGTGGCTACTGAACGATAAATCAAAATGTGGGGAAACATGGGGAAACGGTGGAATTTTTTAGTGAAACTTTAGGAGATACTAAAATACATATATTTACATATTTAGGAATAAAAAAATTGCAAAAAAAAAGTGTACATAATAAGTCTCCATTTAATGGGAGCTTAAAAGCATGTTTTGTCATAAGAAATCAATCCAACTATCCTGTCCATCCTATCTATCCATCCAACCATCCAACCATCCAACCTTCCATTCGAACATGCATAGATATTTCAAAATATCAACAACTCAAAATTAAACGAAAGATTGTGGTCTCAATATTGCCCATGTTGCAATAACGATAATATTGTGATATTATCGTTGACAAATTAAACACTGCATACAACCACACGTCCATAAAAAAAATTGAAATGGAATTTTTTTTAATAAACAATTTTTTGGTGATATCAATACATTGATGATATTATCAAAATATCACTGATACATTGGCGATATAAGTGACACCTGAAATTTACACAGTAAAAAAATATTGGTGAGGCGTTGGTCATATTGATAGATTGGCAATACAAGCGGTACTTGGAATTTACACAGTTGAAAATATTGGCAATACTTACCAATACATCGCTAATACCTGAAATTTCTGATACTTCTAGTTTTATTGGCATGCTACTAGAGTATGAGAATCGCCGAGCTGGAGATACGGATAATATCAGGGATATTTAGATAATTTTGGAGATACTTTGAACAATGAATAGACCCTTGTTGCAGCAACCATGTCCTTCAAGTTCTATTTCCAAGGATTTCCTGTCTCGCAATTGACTGATTTGTTACTTTGGCGGATTGCTTTTCCATTGTTGAACAAGTGGTTATTGGATCCCACCTTGTCATAGGACTTTGTTAGAGGGTGAGATCGATGAGGATGCTGAGCTTTTAGACCTCCTAAAGAATGCTAGGCCTATGGTTCGTGAAGAAGAAGTGATATATTGGTTGAGACATCGTTATGGGAAGCTCTCGGTTAAGTCCTTCGAGCTGATTTTGGAGCCTTATCCTCAGGCTGGACTACTCTACCTGTTCCAACTTTGGTTCTATGGAGCTCCCCCTTGTGTGGCAGTTTTTGTTTGACTTCTTGGCCAAAGGAGAATCTTTATGGTTGACAATCTACAGAGGAGATCCTTAGTCCTAATGCAGGGGCATTTCACACCGGGCTCGAGTGGGGTAGCCTGTGGGATGCGGGGACACACTCGGGGCGGGTGGCTCGTGTGAGGCGGGTGGCTCATGAGAGGCGGGCCCCACCAGTGTGATTCGGGTGGTACCCATGTGATTTGGGGCCCACGAGGGGGGTTCGGCCGAGGTCCTAACCCATGAGATGTAGGGTCTAGGCTATGAGATAAAGGGATTGATTCGCCATACTCTAACAGTTCGAGCTTTTAGAGTAAGTGGTTAATTGTCCTGCATCAAAGTGGTATCAGAGCGGGAGGTCTCGTGTTCGAGACTCTTCACCGGAGGTGATTAATGCAGGGGCATTTTCACACCGTGCTCGAGTGGGGTTGCCTGTGGGATGTAGGGGACACACTCGGGGTGGGCGGTAACCATGTGATTTGGGGCTTACAGGGGAGGTCTCATGTTTGAGACTCCTCACCAGGGGTGATTAATGCAGGGGCATTTCACACCGGGCTCGAGTGGGTAGCTTGTGGGATGCAGGGTCACACTTGGGATAGGTGGCCCGTGTGAGGCGGGTGACTGGTGAGAGGCGGGCCCCACCCGAGTGATTCGGGTGGTACCCATGTGATTTGGGGCCCACGAGGTGGGTTCGGCCGAGGTCCTAACCCATGAGATGGGGGGCTTGGGCTATGAGATGAAGGGATTGATTCGCCATACTTTAACAGTTCGAGCTTTTAGACCTAGTGGTTAATTGTCCTGCATCACCTCCCTAACATATGCTTGATTACATGGCAAATAGGGAGTCGTTCGATCATCTTTTCATCCGTTGCTCCTTCGCCCTTAGAGTTTGGAACTACTTAGTTTTATGCAAGTTGGTTGGGCAATGCCAAAGTCTATTAGTGAATTGCTTTGGGTGTGGCACGGTGGAGTTCGTAAATTCAGGAAGGCCATTTGGAGATTGCTCATAATGGTTGTCTTTTAGGCTTTTTAGAGAGCCAGGAATGGGTGATGTTTTAGAAATGGGTGCATGGGTGTAAATGAGGTCATTTGTAAAGTTAAAAGTTTTGTGTCAAGTTGGGCGGCTCATGTCAAGGCCACTGCGGGTGGTCTTCTTTTTTGATTTTTGTTTTGGCTGGGGTTTATTCTTTGTCCGTGTTTATGGATTTTCAATAAAATTGTTGTTGCTTCTGAAAAAAGAAGTAGAAATGTTGAGAGAGAGAGAGAGAGAGAGAGAGAGGGTAGGGAATTAGATTAGGGTTGGACCTCCCCACACAAGAAAACTAAAAATACCCAAAAATGCACTCACCATACAAATTAATGTGAGCACTCTAAGTCTACAAAATATGCTATATAAGGGGCCACAATGCTAGCGAAAAGAGAGAGGATGGACCGTACAAGTGTACCTTCTAGATTACAATCACCCAAGTGGACCGTACAATTGTACAGACAGACACTTATGACGACAATACTCCCTCTCAAGCTGGAGCGTATATATCATTGATGCCCAACCTCGGAAAGATAAGAATTCAAAATGATTTTGGCCAAGAGCTTTGGTGAATATATCAGTTAGCTGATCTTGAGACTTGACATATGGTGTAAATATTTCATCACTTGAGACCTTTTCGTGAATGAAATGACAGTCGACCTCAATATGCTTGATTCTTTCATGAAAAACTAGGTTGCTTGCAATATAAGTGGTTGGTTGATTATCAATGAACAATTGCATTGGAGTGTTGACAACAAACCCCATTTTGTTTAAAAGCTTCTTTTAACTACACCAACTCACCTAACTCACACATGGTGTGAGCCACAACTCAATGCTCGGCTACAATGCTAGATCGTGCAACCATATTTGTTTCATCCCCTTCTAGGTAACTCAATTACCTCCCACAAATCTGCAGTATCTAGTATTAGAGCGCTTATTTGTAGGAAAACTTGTCCAATCTGCATCAGAATAACTTGTAATATGAAGATGATCATGCCTTTTATACAATATTTCCTGGCCTGGTGCTCCTTTGAGATACTAAAGAATCCAAATAAATGCATCCATTCGTAGAACTATTGGAGAACTCATGAACTGAGTAACCACACTCACCGCATATAATATATCAAGTCTAGTGATAGTTAAGTAAATCAGTTTTTCCACCAATCTTCTCTATCATCATGGATTTTCAAAGAAATCAATTTTATCACCAACTAGTTTGTGATTTGGATCAATTGGTGCATCAATAGGTTTCACACCAAGGAAGTTTCTTCAAGTAAATCCATAACATACTTTGTTTGAGATAAATTAATGCCTTCTTTTGCTCTAGCTACCTCTATCCCAAATACTGAATATGACATGAATCCTTTGTTAGAAAGTGACCTTGAAGATGTCTCTTAAGATCCTCCATCCCCTTAATGTCGTTGCCTGTAACCACAATATTATGCACATGTAAAACCAGCATGATTAGCCCAGGCACACTTCTGCGTATGAAAACCGAATGATCAGCTTGACTTTGTTGCAACCTGTATGCCAATGCTACTTTGCTTAACTTGTTAATTCATGCACAAGGAGATTGCTTCAGCCCATTTATTGCCTTTCAATCCATGGACCTCATCTAACTCCCTCCCGAAGAACAAACGTAGATGGTTTCTCCACATATGCCTCTTCTATGAGTTCTCCATGTAGAAATGCATTTTTAACATCAAACTGAAATAATGGCCATGATTATGTAACATGCACGGACTTGAGTTTTGCAACAAGGGAAAAGGTCTTTACAGTCCATGCCAAGAGACTAAATATAACCCTTAGCAACCAAATGAGCTTTCAACCTTTCCACAGCACCATCAGTCTGAAATTTAACCGTACACACCCATCGACATCCGACAACACGCTTGCCACCAGGAAGAGTGGTCAACTCTCAGGTATGATTGCGGTGTAGGGCAACTATCTCTTCCTCCATTGCCTAAAACTGAATTGGTCATAGTTACTCTTCGGGATGGAGTGGAATAAGGGAGGAGATTCTTGAATGAGGAAAAGGATCCAATTACTTAGAATTGAATGAGGAGCCATATGAGGCGAAAAATCTCATGTACGGTTCTGTAGAGTGACTTGTCTATCTATTTACATAGGGCTTCTTGATACGACCTAGGAACTTGATGAGAATAAGGCAAATTTTAAAAAAGTAGGAGACAAACAATGATAAGAAACAAAATTTGAACTAGGATGTACTTGCACAAGTTCGCCTACCTTCCTTGAGGGAAATTGGAAGGATAGAAGAGTAAGGAGAAATACTGGGAGAAGTTGGATCATCAGGTGCGGCAGAGGACATTGTAGGTGGTATCAATTCATCATGAACTTCATTATCTCCTTGCTTCCACCATGAGTAAACTATGAGAGGAGGCTCCTTAGTAGATGCAGACTGTGGAGGAGCAGGAATAGACTGTCAATCATCAATCTCTACTAGGATAGGCAAGGAGACACTGGTGGAGCACTTCCAACTCAGGAGATTTTCCCTTCTTAGAGTAAATGGAGTTGACTTAAACTAAGTTACGTCAATAAAAATAAATTGTCTCTGAAGACTAGGATTATAACATCTATTACCCCTCTGGGTTCTGGAGTATCTGAGAAAGACATACTTAATTGCTCGAAGATCCAATTTATTACGACCGGACTCCAACTGATGAACAAAGAATGTGCACACGAAAACTATAGGTGGCAAGGAAAAGAATGGAGAACTAGGAAATAGAACTTCATTAGGTTACTGATTTCCTAAGACTGCAGAAGGTATCATATTGATTAAGTACATTTGAAGCACTCATATGAATCAATAATGCTGTGTCACCTCAGGTAGATGACGATTCTTCATTTCCGCTATGCCATTGGTGTGAGCAAATGATTTTTGGTGTAAAACACCGTTTGTAGATAAGCATACTTCAAAATTAAACTGGTTTTTCACTTCCATATACAAGCATGAAGCATGAAGCATGCATACTTCAAAATTAAACTGATTTTGCACTTCCATATAAAAGCCCTTAAGGACAGAAAATAGCTTAGATCTACCCTTCATTAAATAAAAGGTCAAGTTATTTTAGAGTAATCACCAACAAAAGTAAGAAAATATTGTACATTGACATACTAGAGACACGGACAGGACCCCAAACATCTGAATGCACTAATGCAATTAGGACAGAACGGTGCTTTTCCACATGAGGTGGAAAGAGACTGCGGTGTTTACTTAACTCACACACTTCACATTCTGAAATGGACACGAGATAACGAGGGATTTAATACTTTTGAGAATCATTAAGGATGGATGACTCAGACAACAATACCACTGATAAGAAGAGGTACAGACTGAGTTGCTGTTCCAACAGATTCATGATCAAGAGAATAAAGTCTGCCATGTTCACGATCTTCACCACTCTCTCATCTTGAGATTCTGCAAGATACAATGTTAGGCATAAAAGGTTACAGAACAATGGAGGGATTTTGTAAGTTTACTAACTGACATAAGATTAAACTAAAATTTTGGCATGTAAAGAACAGAGGATAAGGAGAAGGAAGAATTAAGACAAACGGTACCCATCTCATACACGTTGGATCGGGTATCATCTACGAAGTGACTAATGATCTTGATAATGAAGGATCAACTGAGGAGAAGACGGTGGACTCATCTGTCATATGATCTGATGCTTCGGAATCAATGAACCACAGAGCAGAAGGCTGAAAACTAAACAAGTGTTATCTGAATCTGATCTGATCCTGATGTCACAAAAGTAGCAATGGAGGAGGATGAAGCACCTGTGACAAGTATATTCTTTAGTAATTTGTAGTACTCATTTTGAGAGAGTAACCACATCTCCAGATGTATTTTGCGACTGTGGGGTATTGGACCCTATATAATTAGATCTCCTACTTTCTTCAGAGTGAGAGGCTTGATTTGCCCAAGCTAGTGTGCCATGCATATCCCAACATTGCTCAATGATTTGTGTGCTCGCAATGAGTATATTCCAAGGTTCCCCACAACTTCTGCCCCAACCTCTTGAATCATTATAACCTCAGTTACTTCCCTGATTAACTGAACCACTACGATTTGCACCCCCCTGTCCTCTAGGTGACACCAAAGCTGACTATCAATAACTCCAATAGAGCTGACAGTGGTTCATACACATTTTGAAGACATGCATACACCATTACACCTCATTGAGCGACATGCATACATTCTTCATGCTAATGACGTAAGTCTTACCAGAACAGTCGTAAGGGGCTGATATACATTCAACTCTTCCCACACGCCTCTAAAATTTGAAAAATATCCTTGTTGAATTGTAAATATTTCTTCAAACAGTTGCTATGTACCAGAAAGTTTTTTTCCCCCCCGATGGGCACAGCTTTCGCACCATATCCCATGCTTCCATGGTAGTATCAAGAAACAAAACATTTGTAGTGACAGATTGTTCTGCACTATGCCATAACCATGTCATGATTTGAGCATTCTCCTTAAGTTACTCATCATATTTACTGCCATTCTCATCAGGCTTAGTGGAGGTCAAGTATTTTAACTTCCATTTTGCTGTCAAGAAGACTTGCACAGATTTTGACCATTCAAAATAATGTCCTATTCAACTTTGTAGAAGTTATTTGAGCCCGTAGAAAGTCAGATGGACCAATAAAACCTGATCTGTTCTCAACTTTTGTCTCCGTCTAGACACAAAATCAAGAGAATTGAATGCACACCACTTATGGAAATTGGGCTGAAATGCTCGTAACTTGAGAGCAGTGTTCAAATTATCTCTGATATTATCGAAATATCGCCGATAATATCGGTGTTGCCAGTGCAGCGACACCGAAACCCCATTATTTCGTGTTGCTTCCAGGTTTTGCCGAAATCTCGCCGATATTATCGGTATTTTCAAAATCACGCCGATATGTTGCTGTTCCCGATGGGAACTGTAGCTACCAACCCACTTTTATCGATAAAAGGGGTGTTGTTGGCGAGAAAATCACAAAAAACATAAGAAATACCCATTTTTGCGCCTGGATTTGGAGGAAGACGCGAATTCAGCTACTGTTGAGTGCAGATCGGCATTTCTGGTAAGATCAACCTGAAAAATTTCTTCTTTTTTTTCCGTCTAAAAATCCTCTGCGGCTTCTTGATTCCACTAGCAGGCGGAGATCTTGTTCAAAATTAGTGGGGTTTTTTTTTTTGGGATGAGGGAGAGGGATTTTTGGGCTGAAAATCCGAAGAAATCGGTGGGAAAGAGATAAAATTTTGAAAATTTTCGAAGGGGAGAGGGATTTTGGGGGTTTTTATTGCAAATTGGGGATCGAGTGGCGTGAATGGGATTGCGTACTTGGTTACTCAGTACACTCTTATCGTACTGAGTACACTCTGTTGGGCCCACAGAGAATGTATCTGGTATATCCATGCGGTCCATCCGTTTTTCCATATTATTTTAGGGGTTGAGACTAAAATTTAAGTGTACCAAAAGATCAAGTGGACCACACCATTGGAAACAGTTTGAATAATGACTTCCACCGTTAAAACTTTTCTAGGGGCCCACAGCGATGTTTATTTCTCATCCAACCTGTTCATAAGATCACACAGACATGGATGAAGGGAAAAAACAAATAGAAGTTTGATCCAAAACTTCTCTGGCCCCCAAGATATTTTCAACGGTAAATGTTCAATTCATACTATTTCATATGGTGTGGTCTACTTGAGGTTTGGATATACTTCGTTTTTAAGCTCAAGACTTAAAATTATTTGTTAAAATGGATGGATGGAGTGAATAAAATACATAAATAATGGTGGACCCCACAGGTGAGCTTTGACTGTGTAGACGGTGTTCAAAAGACACCCCACCACGGCTTGGGCTCTGAGGGTACAGGTCAGTGCTCCGTGGGCCCCACCATGAATCATCTGTTGTATTCATGCTGTCCATTAGTTTTGAAATATTATTTTAGAGCTTTATCCAAAAAATGAGTTAGATATAAAACTCAGGTGGACCACACCACAGGAAAACAATAGTGATTGGATATCCACCATTTAAATCCTCCTAAGGCCCACTGTACTGTTTATTTGACATCCAATCTGTTAATTAGCTCATAAAGACTCAGATGAAGGGAAAAAACAAAGATCAGGTTTTTCCAAAACCTGTATGGCCTCCAGAAAGTTTTTAATGGTCAAAGTTCATTCAACACTGTTTCTTGTAATGTGGTCCAATTGAGATTGGGATATCTCTCTCTCTCTCTCTCTCTCTCTCTCTCTCTCTCTCTTTTTTTTGGATATTATAAAATTATCTATAAAAATAGATGGACGGCATGGATGAAACACATACCTCATGGTGGGGCTCACAGAGCACGGCAGGGGAGTAGCCAAATCCGTTTCCGCCGCGCGCGTGTGGATCAGGGACGCGGATTTCCTGCGGAAGCCTTTCCTCCTATTCCAGCGCTGTAAGCTCAGGTGGGGCCCACTGTGATGGTTGTGAGAAATCCTCTCTATCCATCCGTTTTGTGATTTCATTGTAGGACTAGTTTTAAAAAATGAACGGTATCCAAAGCTCAAGTGAGCCGTACTAAAGGAAAATGTAGTTTGGGAAATTCCTACCGTTGAAACCTTCCTGGGTTCAATAGTGATGTTTAAATGCCATCCATACTGTTAATAATGTCATTACTATTCGGATGAACTGAAAACAAATATATTGGCATGAATCAAAACTTTTGTGGCCCCACGAATATTTCAACTGTGGATGTTTAATTATCACGTTTGAGGCTCACTTGAGCTTTAGATACGGTTCATTTTTGGCATCATGTCCTAAAATGAACTCACAAAACGGATGGACGGAGAGGATTTTTCACAAACATCACAGTGGGCCCCAGAAGTGGGGACAGTGATCCACCGTTCAAAACTTCTTAGGGGCCACAGAAGTTTCCGATCAAGCTTATATTTTTGTTTTCACGTCATCTATCTCTATGTTAACTTATGAAGAGGCTGGATCTAAAAAATACATAATGGTGGGCCTTATAAATGTTTCAACGGTGGGTGTGACTGATCCCACTGCAAGTCAGCATGCAGCCGGTTGTATCGTAGGCGATGAGTTTTCTAAAAACACACCCACACTCTTTTGATAGTCACACCCTCTGTTCGGACGCTAGATAATACTATGTACAAGTTGTTGTATTATATGTATTACCAAAATTAGGAAAAAAGGGTGTTTTTTCTAAAGTGGGTTCTCCTATATTTTTTGCCCCTTCACTTTTGGAATTAAAGAAAAAACATCCAAAAGGTTGTTATTGGAACTGATATCAACACCGTTCTTTTTTATATGAGCAGTCCTCTTATTTTGTTGTTTTCATGTTTATTTTGTCGTTTACTACCATTAGCGGAACACGATATGGATGATCGGCTTAGATCCACTGCAAAGCTTCCTAGGTAAGCTTAACCTAGGATGTGTTGTGGGGCCCACCGTGATGTGTGACATATCCATCCATGTGTGGCCCATAGTGCTATGCCACCAAAAATCAAGACATCCAAAGCTCAGGTGGACCACACCATGTAAAATCATGCCTAAAACCTCCTGACTTGGAATTGTTCCGATGGCATATACGACAACGCATGATTTTTGGCCCCCATTAAATGGAAACTTCTAATTTAATGCATTCTTTTTGCAAATTTTTCATTCCTGAATATGTAAATATATGTATTTAGGCATGTCCTGAAGTTTCACTGAAAAATTCCACAATTTTCTCCATGTTTCCCCCTTTTTCTCTGCATTTCCGGTTATCAGCGATAACTATATTATATCTTTATCTCCGGCTAGCGAAACTTGTAGCGACATCGACAACTCGAACACTGCTTGAGAGAGAGCTTTAATCACTTGAGCCAACATGAATGGCATGCTACACGAGACTCGTCAATCAGCCTAACACATCAAAGTAGACCAATCACAAACAATTTCTACACATTTAAATGACAAGGACAACTGCATTTATCACTGTTTCATGCACAAGCCATCAACAATAGCCCAGTGCACAAACGAAAGAAAGAAAACCCAGGAGCATGTTTGGATACGTGGAATCCAAGGAAAAACCAATAATTATCCAGTGATGGTTTCCATGAGAACCATTGAAACATGGATTCCAATTTTGAGTTCTTGTTCGGTTAGCAAGTGAGGAATCCTCTCTCTCTCTCTCTCTCTCTCGCAATACGCACCTAGATTCTTGTGCCAAGAATTCAAATTATGGACAAGTGTAATGATTATATGGTGGAATCAACTCTTTTCTTTGCTATCCAAACAACACAAGTCATCACATTAAAGGAAAACGCTTTTCGTTTTTTGTGTTTGTCATGGAATCCATGGTTTCCAAACATGGCCCTAGATTCTTTAAAGAACTCTCAGCACCACATTTTTTTTTTTTTTGTTTTTTTGTTTTTTTGTTTTTTTAAACAAAGGTACCCAAAATGCCCCTCACTTATTACAAGTTAGTAAAAGCAAGACTACAAAATATGCTAAGGGGCCACAATGTCGACAAAGGAGAGAAAATGACCGTACAAGCGTATGGACCAAACACTTATTGACTTCAATAATGACCTCAAATGTTATTAACAATCCCAAAACTGAAGAAAACATTGTAGTTCTGATTAATTATATTCTGTAGTTGAATAATGTGGTGTTTAATAAAAGAACAGCTAGATGTTTTAGAACCTTCCACAAAGGATTCTGTTTTATAATATTGATGAGGTGAGCGAAAGGCCTCATTGATTCAGGAATGTGATTTTTTAGGTTGTGTCAATGCCTCTTTGGATTGTGTACGTAGCAGGGCTCAAACCAAGCTAGGGCCAGTGTTCGAAGTATTGGGATCGCTCCAAGTTTCGTTTATCGGGGATACTGAAACAATATCAATATCACCGATAATATCATTGATGATTGGAAATGCTGGAAAACATTGGGAAAACATGGGGAAATTAGTGGAATTTTTCAGTGATACTTCAAGAGATATATTTGCATATTAGGAATAAAAAATTTGTAAAAAGAATGCATACATAATAAGTTTCTATTTAATGGGGCCTAAAAGCATGTGCTATTGTAAGAAATCAGTCCAACCATCCCATCCAACCATCTATCTAACCATTGAACCTTCCATCCAAACATCCATCGATATTTCAGAATATCGACAACACGACATTTTGTCGAGAAATCGTCGACAACTAGAAAGAAAATGAAAGATTATGGTCTCGACCCATGTTGCGATAACGATGGTATCATGATGTTAGCATCCGACAAAATTGAACATTGCATACAAGCGTGCACCCATAAAAAAATTGAAATGGATTTTTTTTTTTTCAATAAACAGATTTTTGAAGAATTAATCAAAATATCGCTCACACACTGGTGATACAAGCGACAACTGAAATTTACACCGTCGAAAATATTGGCAATACATTGGTGATATTGATACATTGGCAATACAAGCGACACCCGGAATTTACACAGTAAAAAATATCGGCGATATCGATACATTGGCAATACTTAGTGATACCTTGCCGATACCTTGAATTTTTTTATACCACCAGTACTATTGGTATCACTGCCAGTGTTATTGGTATCGCCAAGCTGGAGATACAGATAATATCAGGGATATTTTGATAATATTGGGGATACTCGAACAATGGCTAGGGCCTGCCCGAACTTGTCCCTTTTTATGTTGAGCCTGGAATTTGCGTGTAGGCGTAGCCACAGACCTGAAAGATCAGGGCCAAGGCCAGCCCATGGCAGCCGTGAACAGGCCTGGATTTGTCCTTGAGCTGCACTAGCAAATGTTGCCAAACTTGGGCCTGGGCGTGACCTGTTTATTTGTTTGGTCTGAAAGTCTGGTTTTGGCCCACAATGATCCTAAAAATGGGATCCAAGTCCAGGCTGTGGTGAGCTGGGCTCAACCTGTTGAAAGTCCTAGGAGTAGTTTGTGTTTGGTCAGTGGATGGTATTGCTTATTTTGCACATTCTGATGCTTTGCAGGAAGTTGGTTATGCACAATTACAGGCGACTAACAGTTCACTCATTGATACTGCTCGCTTCCAACAGGTTTTATCTAATGCCGACTTACAGTCATCTGAATTGAGCTTTAGCTTAAGTGCCCCAATTCAGTATCTTCTTTCTGATGAATGATGCAGGGGCTTCAGTCTGCACAGGAGTGGATGTGGAAAAACAAGCCTGCAGGTTTGCACCATTCTTTCCCCCTGTAAATTCCATCTTCCCTTTGGTATTGAAACCCAAACATGCTTGGTGAAAACCCAAAGATCAAAATGGACGATGGGTCCGAATAGAAATATAACTAAAGGGATATATTTATTCAATTTTGCATCTGTGCATCTTTGCGTCCTTGTCATTATCATCATCGTCTTGTCCTAGCTATTTCGGGTTGGCTTAATTCTCATGATTGCTTTGCAAAAGTTTGTTCAAAGACTAGCTGCCTACCTAACAACAACCCTCCCTTTTGCATGGGCTTAATTTTTGACAATTTTTTATTGCATGTTTTAAAAAAAGTTAAAATTCTGGCTTTAGAATTTGGAGACAGTTCAAAGTGTCCAATGGGTGATTGTGAACGAAAAACAATGAAGGAACTGGTTGACATTCCATGGGGACAGATTTTATAAATCACTACCGTTGACCAATTCAAGTGTCTTCCACGCAGAAAAATACACTTTCTAATAGGCTTTGTTTGAGCAGTCCAAAATCCAGGCATGAACAAACCAGGCCTTGCCTGTTGACAGCGTAAAAATGTGGGCAACCATTCATACTCAGAAGGAAAATTGAACTGGCCTGCTGGCATACATGTACAGTCAATATAGGGAGCTGATCTAGTGCCAGTGGAGGTATGTGAGGGATTGATGATATACGTGTCGATATCTTTATTTGAAGCTGTTGTATGTCTTCTAAATGAGAAGAACTACCCATTGGTGGTGAGGTCATGTCAATCAGACCATTGGAATGTACTGGACACATCAATGTTGTTGATTTGATTGCTATCTGGTGAAGTTGCCTTTTATGCTTGATTGCTGGGCTTTGATCAGTTTCGGGATAAAACCTTAATTATTGTTCTTAATTCCTTTTCCTCTGCCAAGGTTAGATAAAACTTTTGGTTGGTTACTTGATAGTAGTTGGGGTAATTAATTAAATTTACTTTTCATTAATCATTACAGTTTTAGTTAGCAAAAACCATATGAAGGGGGAATTGCATGGCTGCTGGGGGGATCAGGTATGTCCAGTGTAGAGGGAGGAATTTTACCAGTTGCTGACCCATGACAACTTCAAGATGACAGCTGAGCCATCCATTGCACATTATATCAGTGGGTTGTGCATGCAATTCAAGACCAGGTTAGCTTCCTTGTTGGTGAGGGAAGAGCGTGTGGGGCAACCAGTAGAGCACAAGATGTTTTTTAGTGATTCAAATGCAGAGTTTGTCTTGTTTCCCACACGAGCTCCTAATAAATCAACCAACTTGGCTGGTCAAGTTGAAGAAGCATCCCACGAGTCAGATGTAAATGAAAATCAACAAAGTAATGAACCTATTGAGAACAAAGGCGTTTGAGTCGTGATGACGATGGATGTTAAAGAGATGACCCTATGTTTGGGGAACAATATATTCCATAATGCATGTTTGGTGGGAAGTTTGCAAAGCCATCATAGACTATGGGAGTTAATTGTCATTTCATAGAAAATGGCATTGACAACCTAAAATTATAGGCAGTGAAGCACCTAGGCAATACAAGATCGCATGTTTCATTTACCATTAGTTTCTTTTTGCTGGTTAGTTTCATTTACGATTCAGCACGTTTATGCGGATTCCATTTTGTATGACTTAGTGCTAATGGATGCATGCCACATTTTGACTTGACTGCCCATGGCAATATGATCATAAAACTGTGCTACAGTGACAAAACAACCTGTCTTCTGGAAAGATGGTGTGAAGTTCACCTTTCACCTGTTTAAGAAAAATGAAAACATAATCATCACTTGGGGTAGCAATAAGAACCTTTTTACCTTATGGAATGGGTGAAGGAAAGGAGAGTGGAGTGATATATGCCTTGGTTGCAATAGGGGAGTTGATTTTGCATCGACAGTAATTTGGTGAAACCATCTCGATGAATTCAGAGACCTTATTCTTTGAGAGACATAGGTTGTCCTTCCTCCTACAAGAGATTCAGCACCAACTCGTCATGATTCTATGCACCAGTGTATCACATTTAGCTGATGATTTTAGGTGGGCATGATGAGTTGAGGAGGCAAGTGGAGTTCTTACTGAAGGTGTGGAATTGCAGGAGCATGAGACTACGTGCAATTCATCCCTGATGATCCTAAAGAAAGATAGTTGTCGTGGATGTTTGTTGATAGCCATTTCATCAATCAAATCACTGTTAAGTATCCTTTCTCGATCCCGTGGCTTGACATGCTCTGCATATGTTCCTTGGTGTTTGAGTATTTTTCAAAATTGATCTCCAACGTGAGTATTGTCAGACACGGATATGCCCAAAAGATGAGTGGAAGATTGTTCTCAAAACATGGGAGGGTCTTTATGAATGGTTGGTTATGTCATTCAGATTATCTCATGTGTCGAGTATTTGTGTGCATGATGAATGTTTTATGCCCCTATATCAAGATTTTGTCACTGTTTGTTTCAATGGTATTCTTGTTTCTACTATTGTAAGTTAAAGGAATGACAAGTTTTATGTTAATCTCAAGTAGTGCACTTCCATGGTGGAGAATCCCAACTCCTTTGGGGCTTGTTGTTTATGAGGGTACCATAAATGTGGATCAGGTCATGATTAAACTGACTACAAGTGCCAGACGCCTAAGTTTGTTCGAGACGTGCAGCTTCCATGGACTGGCATCACAACCTTTTCTACCAACTTGCATCCAAAATTTTAGCACAATGATTGTAGCACCAACTGATTGTATGAGAGGGGGACTTCCAATGGACCAAGGAGAATGAAGTTAGTTTTTGTGTGATTAAAGCAAAGATCACAAATGTGCCAGTCTTAGGGCTGTCCAACTTTATCTTTGAGATGGACTGGAACGCTTCATAAGAATGATGAGCGATTACTTATTTCAGCTGGAAACTAGTTTGCGCTGGGACCTGTTACTCCACATATGGCATGCAGTTATACGTAATCATACGGACTTGAAATATTGACAGCATTTACTTATCCCATGTGAGTTTGTGCCTCTTTCTAATCACAAAGCACTCAACAGTTTGAATTTACAGTGAAAACAGTCATTGATATGCTGAGCAAGTGGCGTTTTTGTTGGAGTACATGTTTGTACTCTTTTAAGTTCAAAACCAATTGGCTAAACTCAGTGGTTGATGCACTCAGTAGGAGTTCTATACTCAAGAACATGCTTACACATGAAGTAGTTAACTTTGTCTATCAGAGGCCATCATCATGGGGACTCTTCTTTTGGGCCAACTTTGATTGAATGCGATGAAGGTGTTGTTGACTTTTCATTGAAGTTCATCATGCAGGCTGGATTTCTTTTCTTTTGTGCATGTTTATGCATTCCGTAGGGATCTTTACGTGGTATTATCATTAGGAAGTGGCATAGTGGGGGACTGTTGGTGGGAATTTTGGGCATTCAACATGCAACCTTTGCTGATGGAAAAACACTGCTTGCCTATGCTTAAATGGGACATGAAGCAGTATGTAGAGCATCCCCAAACTTTCCAAGTATTAAATGGTCAATCACAAAACACTTTCATTCACACACCTTTGCTGATACCAAGTGCTCCCTGGGTAGATATCAGCATGGACTGCGTCCTAGGATTGCTGAAGACTTCAGGATCTACAGATACCATATTTGTGGCAGTGGATCAATTTTCAATAGTTATGCATTTTATTCATTATTGAAGAACATCCAACCTATCAAATATTGCCAATTTACTTTTCTGAAGCCACTACGTTTAAATTTTGACGTCAGATGGGGATAGATTCTAAGTCACGTTTGTTGGACCTTGCAACAAAAAAGAGCACAAAGTTGAAGTATAATAGTACTTATCATCACCATAATGATGGCAAGCTAGGGCTATTAATCAGTCTCATGAGTCTTCTATGAAGCCTAGCAGGAGATAAGTTGTTTCAATGACTAGTCCTTCCGCATGTATTATGCACAAATAGTGTGGTGAACTGATTCATGGGGAAATTTTCCATCTAGAATGGTGTATGGTGGTCTATATGACACATCCTTTGCAAAATTTGAGGGGAGTAAGGGATGACATGGAGGCCCATTTACGGTCTATCAAAGTGATTCATGAAGAGGTGTGCCGTAAACTTCAAGAGAGCAATGTGGCTTATAAAAGGATGCTGCGTCTAAAGGTGTATAATATTGGAGATCTAGTAATGGTTCATCTATGATGAGAGCACCTCTTGTTGGGAAACACATCACAAGCTTAGATTCAGGAAGATCCGACCGTACTGAGTGTTGAAGAAATTGGGAGAGAAGGTGTAACTTACTGATGATCTACATTTATCTCCTGTATTTAATGTGACCGACCTCTATACATATCATGGTGATGAGAATTCTGAATGAAATGAATCATCAACTAATAAGCTGAAAAAGTGGATAAAGGACACCATAGATGTCCATATAGGGACAACACGATATGCATTGTGGCAACACAACACAGGAGTTTACTTCTGCAACCTTGTTCATTGGAAAGGAAGTTCATTGTCTAATTGTTTGTGAATTGATAAACCAAAGGAGCCTGATGGAAATATGTTTTTTAGGCATAGGGAGGTGAAGTTGACAGAGTTGAGTTCTTTGCAACATGAGAGGAATGTGTCTATGTTTTGATTGAGAACTGTTAGATGTATTCTATGTGCAGAGCACAAACATTGGTGGGAGTGCTTGTATCAATCGGGCAGTCAGGTTGTACTAGATACATCGACCAAAGATGCCAGCAAAGGGGCCTTTTAGGCCTGCTTGTTAGGTCTCAATGGGCTTTGTGATAAAGCCTCAATTATTTTCCATAATTCGTCTTCTACCAACGAAGTTAGGTTATACTTTTGGTTGGTTATTTAACAATAGTAAGTAAATTTACTCGTTTGGGTTTTAGTTAGCAAAAGCCATATAAATAAGGGATGTGCAGCTGCTGGGTGTGGGGGATCTCTTATTCTCTCTTGGAACTAAAACTCTGTGGAGGCTCATCTGATCCCCTTTGTGAAGATATGTGCAGCGTATGTAGTACACAAGGGGCTAAAATGACTAGAGTATCCATTTGGTCCATCCCTACATCTTTGTGAAGTCATTGCTGTACAAGCGGGCATGCATCGAAATTTCCCATTCACAAGGTCCACAGTGAATGGGCCACATGCCAACGGTCATTGGATGATCAATTATATTTAAGTAGATGGTATACCAATACACATTAGAAAACAAATTAGCAGCAGTTCTTATTCAGTGAGCAGTGGATTTAATTATATACATACATACTGTTCATCTTTTGTGGGAAAGAGTGCATGTAGATGGTTAGGATAGTTTGTTTATTGACAGTTCTCATTTAGTGGCCAATCAGTGGTAGAGCCAAGGGCCATTGTTGGGATCATCATCCACCTGCCATGTGCATTGTACACAAACACAGACACATTTGCCTGTCTCTCTCCCTCTCTGGGGAGGTTGTATTGGTGGTTATTGCATTGAAAGATTATGTGTTTGTCCAGGAACTTGATGTGGAAAAACGGCGTTGAGGGAATCATGTGAGCAGAAATGAATACCGATAACTCGTGGGAGCAATGCAGGTAGTCTTCTTTGCACTGTAAGAGGAAATGTAACTCTAATATTCTTCCTGAGTCTCTCTATTACCTGGAGAATTTTTACTCTCCATAGAGAAAATAGAAAAGAAATCTTTCACTTGTTAATCCCGGGACAGTTAATGCATGAGCCTAAGTTTATTATGTATACCTGGGCACGCCATAATGAGGGGAGTTTGTTTCGGTCTAGCAGAACAAGTGGGCCCACATGTCAGAGTTCTGGCCTGAGCATCTATCTGTGGCCTCACTATAGACGGGGCATGCCACAAAACAACCTTCTCAAGTGAGCTTATAATTACTCAATTGGTGGCCATCAGATTGATAGTTTGGTGGTCCAAACTAATTTTACGGTAAAAGAGATGCATTCTTTCATATGGTGAATTTATTTATTTTATTTGTATTTTTGTTTTTTTAAAATTTACTTTTAGCTTATCTTGGGGCATGACTCAATCGTGATTGGGCCTACCTGCCCATAGAGAGTGGGTCTTGACTTGTGCAGTTTCCCGGGCAAACAAAAACTTAAGGTTGAGGGTGTTGTATCTTTCCTCTTTATCCTCTCCCATGGCACGACACATACACATGAAGCAGATTAAATAACCCATGTTTATTACCCTACAAAGCAGGTTAGAAATGTGGGACGCCAATGCAATGGCAGTGGAATGTCTAATTGATATTTATTTTACAACAATAATCCTTTAACTCATTGTTTTTCCTTACTCTTCTAAAATATGTAAAGTGAATGGAGGGTAAAATCTCACAATAATTAGTTTTAAGAATGGCAAAAGCGAGACGAGTGGGTTCCAGTCCCCAGTTTAATGGTAGATGTGTTACAACATTGATGTTTCGGGTCCTTGAAAAAGAAAGGACATAATAAAAGGCTTCTAGATAAACAGAATGGGCATTTAGGTAATTTTGCACAGAAGCATGCCCTTTGTACCTGTGACCGACTCGACATTGGGTTGGGCTTGGGCAGGATGTATCGGGTTTGGTATCGGGCTTGGGCTATACAAACACCAACCCGATAAAACTTGGGTCGGGCTCGAGTTGAGTTCTCGGGTTGCCTGACCCAACCCGATCGATATATAAGTTATAAATTATAATTGAGTGCGGATCGTCTGTGTTGAAGGCACATGAAATTCCAGTGCTGGGTCTCATTCATCCAAGTCATTTTCAATGACTCAAGCTAACAAGATATGCTGAACTTCTCTTTTCCAAATAGATTGTGTGCTACACAACACGACTTTTAATGTAGTTGTCCTATATTATAGCTTGTTTGTTGAGAACAAAAATGGTCTTTACTATAAATAACTACATATATAATTAATAAAATCATAGGTACAAAAAATAAGACATGTACTAAAGTATAATGGATTAATGTAATAATGACAATATTAGCATATATCTACCCGGCCGAGCCAGCTTGGGTTGGGCTTGGGTTGAGAATTCCTAACCCGAGATTGGGTTGGGTTGAGGTATAGGAACCTTGGGTTGGGCTAGGGTTGAGCACCAATCCGACCCAACCCAATCCGCCCAACTTTCAGCCCTTTGCCAACTCTCTCGTTGCAATCAGGGAAAAAAAACTTTCTTCCTTCTAAGCCCACCCATGATGTGTATGTGGAATCCAAACTGTGAATTGGATGAAAACTTTCTTCTTCATGTGCATCTGATAATAGTCATAAACACAACAACTCAGGTAGAGCTGTACAATCATGTTTAAAACTTATATGTAACTACATGGTTTATCCCTTTATCTTGGCGGGGGATCTTTTAATGAATGGGTTGGATGGCACATGGACCTGACATTCCATCGGGTGTCACACCTTCCAAGGCCCTTATTTATACCTTTGGTTGGCCTATTTGAGTTACGGATTGAAATGGGTCTTCGAACGTGTTCCTAACCTAACATATGGAGGTGCATCTAAAGGACATGCTCACACACAACACAAAAAGAAAAGAAAAGAAGGGACTTATCTGATGTATTCAAATTGATGTGATCATCCCCCATTCAGCCAATTCACTCTCTCTATGTGCATTATAAGTGCAATACCCTAAACTAATTTGAATTCCATAATGGCCTTTGGGCACATATACTAATTGGGTAATTAATTACCCATATATCTTTATTTATTTATTTATTTATTTATTATTATTTTTTGAGTTTTACTTTAACCCAGTCTTACTGAGCGCCGCAGCATGGCAACTGATGGCTTCTGGATCCTAACTGCACCCACGATGGGTGGCCCACGGATACAGTGTGCACATGTGCGTCAATAGTTGCACCCGGATCCTACTAGTAGAGGCGCCCCATGTCTCGTTACTACGAACTTCTCTACGGATCCATGTCTAACATTTCCACATGTTTTTCAAGCCCTTTTTTTTTTTTTTTTTGTCACCCATGTTGGATCTGGAGTGAAAAATCCCTAAAACTCAATATAAAAGGGGTCTCCCTCTCCTAGTCTCAGTCAGTCTTAACCTCAGGAGCCAACAAGCGTCAGAGAAAATTCTTCAATTTCAAGTTAGGATCTGATGCAGTCACAACTTCCAAATGCAAAACATAACAAGAAATAAAGAGTTAATACAAGTAAGATTTGATAGAGAAGATAAAAAAAAATAAAATTAAAAAAAATAAAATCAGCGACTTGTAGCTTCCTTATAGTTGGCATTGTTAGCTGATTGTTTATTCATTGCTGGAGTGTCCTGAGCCATCTCTTAGACACCCTTGTTCACCTTTTTGGGATTTTTGATTAGTACTAGGTCTAAAACATTAGGATCGACCCCATATACAATTTCAAAAGGGCTCATCCATGTGGACATGTTGTGTGAGCTATTGTATGCGAATTCTGCGTCAGGCAACATGAGCTCTCATTGTCTTAGATGATGGCTCCATCAAGATATGGAGCAAGTTGCCCAAGCTTCTGTTGGCTACTTTAGTCTGTCCATCTGTCCATAGGTGATAGGCAGTACTGAAGTGCAGGTCTGTCCCCAACCTCCTCCACCACGTTCACCAAAAGTGATCCACGAACTTGCTATCTCGGTCAAATCAACTACTCCCGGAAATAAAGGCTAGCCACACATGAAGCATTTGAAATCTTCTTATAGGGTATGAAGTATGCCTTCTTAAAGAACTTGTTAACAACCATAAAAACACAATTCATATACTAAATCTATGCCAACGTCGTCCCATTGCACCTTAGGAGCTGGGAGTAGTGTATAAAGGCCACTATTCTGAGCCCGAACTCTGCCATTTGGCGAATATGATAATGTTCTGCAAACTGAATCACATCCTAACGCTATCCAGGAAAAAAATAATCTTTTTACACCAAAGCCACTGTCTTGTTACTACCAAATGATACAATAAAGCACTTACATGCAGCTTCATAATGAACTGCTCATGGAGGGAGCAATTTAGGATGCAGAGCTGTGCACCCTTGAATCAGGCATAAGATATTCTTCCAACTGTCTCAGTTGCACATCTGACCGAATTTGTCTAAGTTCGGATCTTCCCGATACATCTTGGAAAATATATTACAACTATTTACACACACCTATAAAGTAGTTAATAATGCTACCTTCTCACTTAATGCATTGGCCAACTTATTGTTTGTATCAATTACGGTTGAATGCTAGAAAAGCAGTCGAGGAGATAACCGACCGAGCTCGTATGACCATAAGACAAATGGCAAGAGTACAAGTGACCGAGCTCGTATGACCATAAGACAAATGGCAAGAGTACAAGCGACCGAGCTCAAGCAGTCATGTGATAGGTGCTGAAAGAAAAGGCCAAGGAATCGGAACGTGAGAAGTATCCAAAAGCAGAGTAGTGGGGAACGGTTACCGTAAGCGTCAGAACATGAGAAAAATCCAGAGTGGCTGGATGAAAAATATAAATAAAGGAAGATTACAGCAAAACAGGTCGTCTCATACCAAACTAAATAAACAAAACTTATCTTTCAATTGTCTTGTTAATTTACATTTCATAGTGTAATTCTTTACTCATTTTGTCAAGTAAACTTTCATTCCTTAGTATAATCATTTACTTTTCAGCTCGCTCTTTACATTCCATAGTGTAATCCACAGCGATAATTAAGTAGTTGATAATCCTTAGCTGTAATTGGAGTTTACGCTCTCGCGCTGGACTTATCATCGAAGGAGCATTCTTCTGCTGTCCACAACGGTCAACTGTAAGAATATTTTTCCCCCATTTCATTAAATCTGTCTTGAAAAGTCCTTTCGTGTGGAAGGCAAAGCAGCAACCCATCTTCAGAGGATGAACCCCACCCCTTGACTATCACCTAATCCATTTACATGTTGAGTGAGTGGCTAAATAGGCGATCGACCCCATCAGGTCTCAGTAATATCGGTCATTGTTGTTCAATTCGAATTAGAGCCGCAAATCCAATTCTGGCATGCTTGCATACCCAGTGTAGGAAACGATGATTGAACAATTTTCTAATACTTGATCTTTATAATTCATAACAATTGAAAATGAGATAGTGTATTATTCAGTTACGTTGGTCTTGTTCACTTTTTTAATCCAACCAAACGAGTAAGAGGAATGATGCTTTGTCATAGGTTGTTACAACTTATCCACCATCACTTTCGAGACGATGTTCTTGCTACTACCACTATATATGATTACATCACAGACCTTTCCATTGACGGTATACTGCGTTTGTAATATATTGTGCCACTGCGGGTGCACCTCATTCCTTGGAGTGTACAATAACCACCTCACGACCAAGGATTTACCATGATCCTCAGCCAACTATTCTTCATCACATACTCTTTCTTTAGCGGCTTGTTCACCATCATCAAATCCAACGCCTTCTTCAACCGCCTCACCTTTAATGCCCCCTTCGTTAATGGCCAAATGGGTTGTGGGGTGTTGAGGGCAGGTGTTTGATAAGTGCCCCGGTTGGTCACAACGGTAACAATTGCTCAACCTTGGTCGGCCATAAGGATTTAGAATGCTGATTGGAATCGCTATTGTGGGCGCTGCACGTTAAGGCTTACATGGATCACTACCCGTGTTATGATTTGCGGTTGTAGGAGGTTGAGGACGTCTCCTAGTGGTTTCTTTTCATTGGTCAGTGTTGAATCCTGCGTGAGACCCGTCATGGGGGCTATATTGAAAGATAAGGCTGAGTAGGGACTCTTGCAAGCTGTGTTTTTGCCCTACTTGCCAACTGAACTGCTTCATCCATGGTCCTAACTGGGTGCATTTGAACTCGTCCTGAATTGTCTATCGTAAACGGCTTATAAATCATCTACCTTTTGCGATTCGGTCTCTGACAAATCATTCCGCGTAGCCAATCGTTGGAATTCTTCTGTGTAATATGTGACAGTCCAATTCCCTTGCCAGTAATTTTGGTATTGTTCGAACAACACCTGCTCATAATCACTAGGGAGGAATCATGATAAAATAAGGCGTCTCATCTGCGGCTATGATCGGATCGACGCCTTATTCTATCGGGCACGTGAGAGTTGTAATTGCTCCTACCATGCAAAAGCACTAGATTTCAATTTGAATGCAATTAACTTCACTTTCTTTTCTTTCAGCAAGTCCATGTAATTAAAAAACTACTTTACTAAGGCTAACTAATAGAGGAAGTCTTCCATACATAATAAGACATTAAAATTGAAAAGTTCGACCTTACCTTGATAGTCTCTTTCAGCATGATCTAGTCGATTATCTCAATGGACCGACCGTCAAGCAACGACGTCATCGACGTCCTTGTTGCTAGAGCTCAACTCATCTAGGATAGCCCTACGATTTACCTGTAGAAGCGCTCTATGAAAATCGGGGTTGTGCCATATAACAATCATGGGCGGCTAAGCATCACCTTGGGCTTTGAGTAGAATTAGTGCATCCATAATACAGTTGAGGGTTGCATGGTCAATTGACTCTGCCCGTGAAAAGCTTTCATTCATTTCAATAGATAATGAATCCTGAAACCACAATTTATAGGATATTGATTCATTCCATCGTTAGTTGCCATCGGTCTAAGGGGAGTCTTCGCTTTGATACCACATGACGTAGGTAGGGACGTGATGAGGTCGATCACTGTCTTCCTCAGGGGATATCTACTCTAAATTGAAGCTCTTTAGACTACTCACAGAGCTTCCTCGAATCCATGTGGGATAAAAGTAGAAACAATTTCTAATAAATTCGAAATAACTTAATTGGTGATAAAAAATAAAATTAAAACTCTTTAAATAAGAAACTCAAACCTAGGATGAAGTTTTAGAATTAGTCTCCAACTTAAACAAGCTAAAACTGTGACTTACCATACATAATAAACTTAATATTTATAGACAACTTTTGTTTCTACTGGACTTGATAATTTTTGGCTAAAAATAGTAAGTGTCCAATTTGGCCTAATCATGCTATTCTTTTAATTTTTCCAAGCCCTTTTCATGTTGTGCACAGCTTCTACAACTCAAAGAATCATACTTGAACTAAAACTTATTATTCATAGTAAAAACGAAATTAAACGGTACTTGTGATCGTTGATATGATCGAATCTCGCAAATCTAGTGTGTGCAGCCCTACGCAATGGTTAGTTGGCTTTAGTAGGTTCTCGTGTCTCAAAATTATATATAATATGTCGAAAAACTCATCCTAATTTGTGAGATATGGCTAGTTTAAGGTTCCGGCTGTCCAGACCATTTTCTCCTCCTCCGAGGACTTCTCTCTTCCATTTTTGCCATCAAATTTTCTGTGACCCGCTCTACGTCACTCTGAGCTTGGGATCGAATTCATTTTTGGCTTTATACCCATAAACAGGTTTGGTAAACGGATGGACGGTATAAATATAAAACACATACATCAAGGTGGCCGTACAACGCCCAACACATCACCCCACCCTGAGAAATTGACCGCTGTAGATTCAACTTTTTACCCAGTTTCTTATTTAAAGAGTCCAAAGCTTGCCTACCCAACTTAAACGTTGGACGTACGGACGAGCATTTGAGGACACGCCTGCCTTCCTTTCATAAGCGGATTGGCAGGTGTGCGAAGACGAGCGCTGACGGACGAGGATTGCGTCCTACCCCCGCCCGGACGGAGGTTCTGTGGGGCCCAGCGTGATGTAAGTAATCTATCCACGCCGTTCATCATTTTTCTCGTATCATTTTAAGTATGATTCAAAAAGTGAGGCAGGTATAGGGCTTAAGTAGACCACAAAGTGGGGATTGAATGTCCACCATTAAAAACTTCTTGGGAGCTTGAGAAGCTTCGGATCAAGCCGATATTTGTGTTTTCACTTCAACCACGTCTAAATGACCTTATGAATAGGTTGGATGGTAAAAAAACATCATGGTGGCCCTTAGAAAGGTTTCAGTGGTAGGTGTCATCATCTCTATAGCTTCCTTTAGTGTGGTCCACTGGAGCTGTGGACCTGCTTCATTTTTAGGATCATACTTTAAAATGATATGAGAAAATCGATCAACGGCATGGATAAAACACTTACATCATAGTGGACCCCACAGAGACCATTCTGGACTGATTACATTATGGGCGAGGGTAGGACGCAATCCATGTCCAGCGCTGACGCTCGGACACGGATTAGATAATGACAGGTTGAGTAGCGAGTCGGCTACTGAAGTGCCGTCAAAGTTGTGGACCCCACTATGATGTATGTGTTATATCCACACCGTCTATTCATTTTTTAGATATAATTTCAGGGTATGAACTAAAGAACGAGGCAAATAAAAATGTGTAGTGGACCCCACCAAAGAAAAAGTTGGGGAGAGTGATTCCTACAGTTGAAACTATCCTAAGGCCCGTCATAATGTTTATTTGAAATCCAATCTGTTCGAAAGTTAAAAAAGACAAAATAAGGGAAAACACATATATCAGCTTGATCTAAAACTTTGTGGCCTTTAGAAGTTTTTAATGGTGGGAGACACTGTCCCACTGTTTTATGTGATGGGGTCCACTGGAGATTTGGATTTAACTCGTTCTTTGGATATTGCCCTAAAATGATCTCTCCAAATGGATGAAAGGTGTGGATATAAAACATACACCATGGTGGAGCCCAGGAGCGTCAGCGCTCGTCTTCGCACACCAGCCAATCCGTTTCCGAGAAAGCGGGGGTATTTTGGTCCTCGAATGCTCGTCCGTACGTCCAACGTCTAAATTGGGAGCGTAAGTTTTGGACTCTCCACCCCCACCCTGGCCGAGGGTGGTGGGCAACATCACCTGAACCGATCGATCTCTTTCCTGACAGGAAATAGGAAAGCCAAAGGATAAACACACCAGCATTTTTTTTTTTTTTCACTTTTCTCTTTATTTTTTTATTTTTTATTTTAGTAGGTGGGTTACTTTCAATAAAGATAAAAAGAAAAAGAAAAAAGAGAAAAAGCAAATTCGCCTGTCGATGCTCCTCTTTCACGCTTCCTTTTGCGGAAACGGATTGGCTACTCCCCCCTGCCACCAGCTCAGTGGCTGATGGTCGGTGCTCTGTGGGCCCACCATGATGTATGTGTTTCATCCATTCCGTTTATCCATTTTTACATATCATTTTATGGCTTGATACAAAAAACGAGAGGGATATAAATATCAGGTGGATAATACCATATGAAAACAATAGTGATTGGATATCCACCATTAAAATCCTCCTAAGGCCTAATATACTGTTTATTTGACATCCAATATGTCGATTAGGTCATACAGGCCCAGATGAAGAGAAAAAACAAAGATCAGCTTGATCCAAAACTTTTATGGCGCCCGAAATATTTTTAATGGTTAACCCTCATTTAACACTGTTTCCTGTAATGTGGTCCACTTGAGATTTGGATATACCTCAATTTTGGACTCATATTATAAAATGATCTCTAAAAATAGATGGATGGTATGGATGAAATACATACATCATGGTGAGGCCCACATAGCACCGACCATCAGCCATTGGCTGGTTGCAGGGGGAGTAGCCAGTCCGTTTCACCCTTTTGCAGAATTGAAGCTGCTTATTGGGAGGGGTAATTAGGTAAGACTCCGGCCTCACCTAAGATGGTGCGGCCCTTACAGTGGGATTACCGGGGGGCCCACCTTGATGTATGTATTATAGATCCATGCTGTTTATCTTTATATTTTATAAATCATTTTAAGGCATTATTTAAAAAAAATGAAGCAGGTCCAATTATCAGTGGACCATTTTATAAGAAACAGTGGTGATTGACTATTAATGTGCCATAAAAGTTTCGGATCAAGCTGATATTTATTTATTTTTCCTTCATTTAGGCTCATGTGGCCTTATCAATATATTAGATGGTAAATAAATATTAGAAAAACATTAAGGTGTGCCCTAAGAAGTTTTTAATTGTTGGATGGTCAAATACCACTATTTTTTATGATACTGTCAACCTGATAATTGGATCTGTTTCATTTTTGGTATAATGCCTTAAAATAATCTGAAAAAATGAATGTACTGCATGGATATATAATACGTACATCAAGATGGGACCTACGGTAACCCAAGGTAAGGCCGCACCGGCTTTGGTGTGGCCGGGTTCTCACCTAATCCAGTTGCTTTTTGGCTTTTGGCAAGTGGGGCTATGATAAGGTAATTCATCTGCCCAAATTTGTTATTGAGTAGAATAACATTGGCCTTTCGAAGTTTGACGCATGAGTTGACGGTTGAGAAGAGAAACGGAGACAACAGTCCACATACAACCCAAAGATATGTCAAGACCAGTGGCTGGGATCTATTTAATCGGGGAGAATTTGAGGGTATAATAGATCAACGGTAGGATGGTCCATTACTGAATCACGGGCCCACTTCTGAAGGAAAATGTTGGAAGAATAATAGGGTAGAGAAGCCACTAAAATATTCCAAATTTCCTTTGCCATTAGCTTTCTAGATCTCAAACCATCCCTCTCTGAAGGCCATCTTTCATATGGATAGGATGATGGGATATTTGTGGTCCAAAATAGGGTGAACCAGATGGACGGACCCGATCCGTTTACTTCCCTGCCACTCGTACCGTGGAAAGTTGGCTCTACCATGTTCTGATTCTATTGCTTTTACCAAAGCCAAAATCTCACATGCCTGGAATAGATCTCGGCCCGGCCCAGATTTTAAACTATTCCGGGGCCTGGCTGTCGGGCCACTCCTGTTGAAAAATTTGAATTTTCAAGTCCGAGCACGGCCTATTGACACTCGGTAGCACCTAATCCGCTCCCTTTATTTCAACTGTCTTTTCATAGCCATATATTAGATGGTTACGAATATAAGCTCCAACCACGTGAGTGGATCAATCTGTAGGGCCTCCACATGAACGACCTGGATATCTCAGACTAGGATTTGCATCGGATCATTTTTGGAAAAGAAGAAATCTGTATAATTAAAGAAAGCATCAATGTTAAAGAGAGGACAAAAAAGCAGTGATACCCTGGCAAAGTGATGGATGATACACAGGTGCGATAAATTACTTGCATACAAGTGAGTTCAGCTGAACTATAAGAATATTATAGGTGCTATCAAACGAATAGTCAATAATATATCATGCTTTCTCTTTTTGTAATCTCAATGTGGGATTGATTGGTGCACATTTATTAAACGGTTAAAATAAAAAATATCCAATGATTCTGTTTGACCAAACAAGCGTCCCCGAGTAGCACACTTGCGGATATTCACATGTGTCACAGATCATGTTACTGTCATTATCTGTGGAGCCCATTCCTGAGATGAGCCAAAGTGCGCGATAAAGGGAAGCGGAATGGTGACCTCAGTGCCTATTCGTCCCCACGGCACATGTTTATATCCACGCCGCCCATCTGTTTTGCCAACTTATTTTAGAGATTTAAGTCTAAAACTGAAGTAGATCCTAAGTTCAAGTAGACCATACCACAGGAAACAGTGGGGATAGTGACACCCACAGTTGAAACCCATCTAGGGCCCACTGTAATGCTTAGTTGCCATCCAACCAGTTGATAAGGTCACACAGGCCTCAATGAAGGGAAAGCACAAATATAAGCTCAATCCAAAACTTTAGTGCCCTAAGAAGTTTTTAATAGTGGGTGTTCAATCACCACTATTTTTAGTGTGGGCCAACTTGTGCTTTTGATCTGCTTTATTTCTTTATTTTTGGTACGTTCTAGGATAAGCTGTCAAAACAGATAGCCTGTGGATTAACCACGTACGTATATCATGGTGGCCCACCCGACCGTTCTAGGAGGTGTTGTGGTCACAATCGGATAGCTTCCACGACAGAGAAGAATGTCAGGACGTGGATTCAGTGGTGAATGTTTATGTATGTGTTTTATCCACGCCATTTAATTATTTTTTCGGATTATTTTATGTTATCAAACTAAAAATAAGATAGTTCCAAATCTCATATAAACTACACCAGCAGAAAACGGTGATAATCGAACGCTCACTATTAAAAGCTTTCAGTCTATTTTGAAAATCTCGATGCAATGATAATATCGCTGGATTTGAAAATAACGTCAGGTTTCAAATTGAGAAAATTACTATTGTAGACCCCACTTTTTATCCAGCGTCTTTTATAAAGATCCAAAACTTACCTTCCCAACTTAGACCTTACACGTACGGACAGAGCATTTGATGACAAAAAAAATTCCTGCTTACGCTACCTATAGCTACGGTTATAATCCGTACCTATGCATCTACAGAAACGAAACATCACTTTGAAAAGCAGGGGTATTTTCGTCCTCAAATGCTATGTCCGTACGTACAAGGTCTAAGTTGGGAAGGTAAGTTTTCGATCTTCATAAAAGACACTGGATAAAAGGTGGGGTCTACAGTGATAATTTTCTCAATTTTCGTGATTTATTCACGGAATATCCCAATACGTGCAAAGGTTATTTCCAATTTTAACTAATTTATTAATTAAAATTTGATATCTATTGATTTATTTATAAAGATTATTTTAAATTTTGTTATCTTTGGCAATGTATTTCTTAAAAAAAAAAAATAAAAAAAATCTTAAATTTAAAATTGAACAAGATCTGTCAGTTCACCCCAGAAGTCCCCACCTTCTGGGTGGGCCAATATCTCGCACATGCGGTGGACAGAGAGACAGGGCAATAGAATCACCTCAGCCATTCCTCAGTATAAAATGGTACAGGCTCCAAACATTCGTCGATTCCATCACTACCACAAGGAAACATGGCATCGCAGGGTGGTGCACCACACACTCAAATCCAACCCTCGTCACAAGGATACATGGGATCCCAAGGTGATGGAGCAGACATCAAAATCGAATTTCAATTCCAACCCACATCACAAGGAAGCATGGGATCCCAAGTCGATGCAGCAGAAATCCACATCGAAAGGGCCGTACCAATGACATCGGAGAATCTGTTCGAGAAAGCTATGAGAGGCGACTGGGATTATGTGGTGGAGGTGTTCGAGAAGAAACCGGAGATGCAGAATGCTTCTCTCACCCGATCGAATGACACAGCATTGCATATTGCTGTCTCTGACAACAAAACTGATGTTGTGGAGAAGCTCGTAGAGATCGTGAAGAGAAATCCTGAAACCAAGCTGGAGGATATGGTAGATGGGCGGAAGGACACGCCACTCCACCTAGCGGCGGCCCAAGGGAACATCAGGATGTGCCGTTGCATGGCGCAGAACAATCTGAATCTAATCAAAGCGCGGAACAAGGACGGAGAGACACCACTATTCTTGGCCGTTCTCCATGGCAAGGCCAGTGCCTTCCTATATCTACATGGAATTGGCCAATTGGAGCCCAGTGACATCATCCATTGTAAAAGAAACGATGGTGACACCATTCTTCATGTGGCCATCGTTGGAGGATACTATGGTACGTCCGGTTTCTCGCTCATCATTTTATTACTTTATTTATTTTATCCATCTTGAAGCTTTTCCTAATAGCACCCTTAATCATAGATCCGTTGTGCTCGTACTTCCAATTTTTTGCGCACTTGTGTATGCAATTTTTTATTTTATTTTTCCATCATGAGGTTTTTACTAATAACACCCTTCATCTTAGTTAGCGAAACCAAGACGGTGTCTTATATAGCCTTTATATTCAAATAGTGAATATTTAAAAAAATATATGAAATTGTTTATACTCTACTCGGCCGAGTCCTGTTTTTCGCTAATCAAGGCCGAATACATGCATGCAATTTGTATGGATGTGCATGCTAAGGTTGCAGGATTTTCTGCAGATATGTATGGTCGCATTTCAAAAAGTAGAGTCGTAACATATTGATTACATTAAAGTGGTCGATATGTGTGCGACTGAATTCAGATGGTCAAGTGACAAATGTCCAATGATCAAGTTTACACGATCGCTGGACAGGTGGAAAGAAGAATTCAAAGAAGCAGAACGTGGAAAATATCTAGAAGCAAAGTAATGGAGAAGCAGTTATTATAACCGTTGGAATGTGAGAAAGATTCAGAACTACTTGATCAAGGTTATAAATAGAACAAAGATGCAAGCAGAAAAGACATCTCATACTAAACCAATCAAACCAAAGTTTATCTTTCAATTAACTTTACAGTTATCTTGTCAATTTCCATTCATTAGTGTAATCATTTACATTCACTGTTAAGGAAACTACTTTCCTTAGCATAACATTTACACTCTGCACTTGTTATTTTTACATTCCATAGTGTAATTTGTAGTTGGTAAGCTTGAATAGTGCTCTTTAGCCGCTATTAGCAACCAATTGTAAGAGTTCTCTTCTCATACCTGTCTAACTTGTATTGGAAAGTCCTTTCTTACGGAAGGAAAGAAAGAAACTCACTCTCAAAGGACGAACCCCACCCTCTAAATATCGCCTAATCTCTTTTGAACAGTGAACGAGTGGCTGAATAGGCAGCCGATTCCTTTAGAACTCGGTCATACTTTATGTCTGCCTGTCTTGGCGCTCGAGATCATTGTTGTTCGGTTTGAATTGGAACCATAAATTCAGTTCTGGCATGCCCGCATAATACACACCCATGCTAGGAGAAAAACAACAACAAATAATTTTTTAGCACGCTTGGTGGGACTCTTGTTTCACTAGTTAACAATTTGAATTGCGCCGAAAATGAGAAGAATGACTCGCGCCTCTGGTATTAAACCCGCAACACCAGATCCAAGTACCTCCAGAGATACCTATTTTGAACATAAATCCAATCGAAAATCAGGCTGGACCATTTGCATCTCGAGCCGTGCTCCCGGATGAAGTATCTGTGATACTCTGAGATATTCAAATGAGCATCCAAATGGTACATGAATATGGAAGACTCAAGATGAACAATTTCATATCCAATTTGAAGGCACTAATCTATTCATGGCCAGTTAGACTGAGGCTATGCAATGATTATTAGCTGTAATAACAGAACGGACGCAACCAGCATCCTAGCATAATGGTAGTTCGGTCGGCAATGTAGCCCAAATGCCACCTATACCACCGATGCAATGTAACTCGCCATCGACTCCTCCTCTGGAGGCCAGGAATATGCCACCTCCCATGGAAGTCAGGCAACCTAAGCGGGAGGCTCGGAATTTTGCGCTAGACAATAGGAACCATGGGCTACCTGTAACGTCCCAAATTTCCAAGGTCTGAGTCTTGGCTCATCTTGGGAATTCTGGCGTTAGTTCCATTCACACGTCGTTCAAATTGTGTGATTAAATTCATACATTCTGAGTATTCAAGCACCAATTCATGAAAAAGAAATTATCTGAATTTATTATTCCAATTAAAAGGAAAGGAAAGTTTAACGAATCATTAAATGCTCACTCAAAAGGGAGCTTATTACAAAATCAAGTAGCAGCGGAAATGTAAATAAAAC
The DNA here is from genome assembly GCF_029962835.1 of Magnolia sinica. NCBI lineage: Eukaryota > Viridiplantae > Streptophyta > Magnoliopsida > Magnoliales > Magnoliaceae > Magnolia > Magnolia sinica. The sequence goes on from NC_080582.1 coordinate 48,835,881, forward strand.
TAAATCATAAAGCTATTTTCTTGTTTATTTAGCATAGTCTTCCTCAGGAAGGTGATCCTCTGAGTCTTCAATCTGTTCATCACCTGCATCATCTATACGGTTGAAGAGGGTCAACGCCCTACTCATAGTGATGGTCATTCCTTTAAAATTTACAATATTTAACATGAATAAAAAAGGGCATTAATGTTCCTCATACTCCACATATACAAAGGCAAGTGATATATGCAGTGTTCTATATGGTATGCATGCCTAAAAAATATGTGCGATCCATCATACTCAGTGTCATAATCATAGTGTGGAAGGTAGTTTAGTACATCCGACTTGCCTCGCATTCTCATACTATGGAGATTCGTCGGTGCATCCCACGTTATCGTGACTTCACGCAAACATCTTAAGGTGACATAACGACGCGGTTGGGGGATTTAACTAACACGATGTGTTCATGGAGTGACTATTTGTGATATTCAATCCCGAGAAGTGATGTAATACGCATTGCGTTTTACTTACATCGATTATGCACCACGCCAACGAACCCATGAAATTACGTGCCGACCATGAGGGCCGCTACCAATAACGCATCACGTCCACGAATTATGATGACTACCAGAGATGGGATGTCCGACACGATACTTGCGTGCAGGAGAATAAAATAATGTGAATATATATGGTAATGATTCATAGGGAAATTACAAATAGTGAAATACCTTTAAAAATAGGTAAAAGGGCATAATCAATTAAATTGTAAAGTCCAAAGGAAGGATCCTCACTTTTAGTTTGCTGATTTTCTCGAACTTTCTTTATAGTCAGATTTTATTCTAGTTCACCTACGTTATGTTGAATGTCAATTAAGTTCAACAATGAGAATGAAAAATATAGTTTCACTTGGGCTATGTTGAACTTCTTTATGGCAATTGCTTGTACCAATTTTAGACGTAAAGGAATTCTCCTAGTTGTGTAGAGCTTATGGTAGTCCTCACTTGGTCGTGTAGAGCTTATGGTAGTCCCTACACCTATCTCTCTCTCTCTCTCTCTCTCTCTTCCTTCCAATGAACCAGCGATTTATCTTCCTTCTCCTCTCTCACAACTTATTTCTCTCTCTCTCTCTCTCTCTCTCTCTCTCTCTCTTTGTTATTCTTTCTTGTGGAACGGGCAAGGCTATTTATAGCCGGTCCGAACATGAAATTCCTTACATAGCCAGATTTTGGAAGTTTCTTGCGAAACCTTGGTTGCGTAGGGTGTAACAATGGATTCCGTTTTACGCAGCACAACATGGCTGGGACCTCATTCTCTTCGGATCTTCTTTCTTTCCAGTTTATCTAGCTGCTGGACGTCTGATGGCCCATTAGCGGATTACCTTCGAAATGCTGATCGGACGGTCCGGTTAGATGGTTAGCGTCGGTTTTAATGGTGGATTGATTTCAATGTGCTTTCATCGTGTTTGGATGCCTCCAAGTGGATTAGATTAGCTGTCCGACGTTCCCTGGCCATCTGATCTGTGGTGAAGGTGAGACTCATGGGTCCATTGCGCAGAGATTTCATTCCGTAAGAGGGGTGGAAATCAGTAATTTTGACATGAAAACTGGCGAGGATTGTGAGCAAATCAATCTCTCACGTTCGGATAAGGTTAACCAATTTTCTTGGTTAGGTGCATAGGTTGCTATGCAAAGATAATTGTCACTGTTGCAGCGTCCACATGGCTTGAGTGCTTGAATTGTTGCGAGCAGAAATGGAGGAGAGAAGCACTCCTCTTCGGATTCGGCTGTGATATCTGATGGACGGTCTGGATTTCTTAACCGTCCCTAGATGGTGGCCCACCATGGATTCGTGAGGTTCTTATTTTGAAAACGTTGTACGCGAGAAGAATGTGAAGGAGATGAATTCCTTAGAAAAATTCTGGTCAAACATTGTTTGATTGGTATTCGTTTTGGCGTTAAGCCGAAGCACCTGATCCTGCTTGCACGTACACTTCGTGTGTTGATTCACTTAGGGTTTTTGATTAATCTGTTCCGTCCGTTCGATTTACTGATGTACGTAGGGTTTTGGGCACCAAGGTAGGTTTTGATCAGTCGCTATGTGGGTCGTCCATTATTTAAATCTTCGGTTCCTTCAACTGTGACGATCAGGTTCCTCTGAATCTGATTGCCATGCTCTTATTTATTTGTTATTTTGTTTTATAATGGTATTGGTACTTACTCGTGTCCTTAGCCAATCGAGCAGGTTGGTCTATGCATCAAGGGTAGGCCAAGGTGTTATGTTTGGGGAGTTACCACTAGCTAGATTTAATCCGCAGCAGGGCTTCAGGTTCCACGATAATATTAATCGATTTTGTAACATCCCGAATTTTCAAGGCCAAAGTTTATACTCACGCCCGAGGAAACCGGGTGTTAATAATGTAAAAATTTAGATGTCTCAAAGTCTCACCTTGATTTTCTTTTTATTTTAAATCACATCCAGTTATATTAATAAAGGTAATAAGAGTAAAATCAACTGTATTTATTATTCCATAATAAGAGAATTAAATAAATTTGTGGAATGCCCGCTCATGAGAGCTTATTACAATATCAGTGTTGTGTAGCGGAAGTATAAATGAAATAAATCATAAACTATTTTCTTATCTATTTAGCCAAATCTTCCATCGGGAGGTGGTCTTTTGGATCCTTAACTTGTACGTCACTTGCATCATCTGTATGGTTAGAGATTGTTAACACCCTACTCATAGTGATGTTCGTCCTTTAAGATTAACAATAATTCAAGAGGTTCATAAAAGCAATGTAAAAGTTCTAATACGTCTCGTACTCCATTACTATGAGAGGTATCAGTATGCACAACTAATATATATATATATATATATATATATATATATATATATATATATATATATAAGTACATGTCTAGCAAACTGTGTGCGGCTCATCATACATAGTGATCATCACAATGTGGAATACAATTTATAGAAAACCCGACTCACCCCACATCCCGTAACTATGGAGATTCGCTGGCATGTTTGACGCTACTGTGGATTTACGTGAACACTTAGAGGTAGCATAACACATGAGTCAAATGAATTACGTAACATGATTTATTCATGGAGTGACTATTTGTGACACCTAATTCCGGAAGTGATGTAACACGCATTGCGAATTACATACATCGATTTATGTACTACTATCCAAACCCATGGAATTACGCGTCGACCAAGAGGGTCACTAACCAGAGCATATTACGTCCATGATAAATATTTGAATCACTAATGGTGATACCTTTAATAAATCACTTGCATATAGGGAACGTAAACTAAATCATAGAGGTTTTCGAATATCAAGACACATGCCCAAGCCATAAAGGAGGATAGCACATGACCAACAAAATAAAGAGGAGAGTAACAATGGCTAACTCAACAAGGACGAAAGTGGCAATGGTTAACTCAACAAGGAGGAGAGTGGCAATGGCCAACCCAACAAGAGGAGATTAGTAATGGGTAACTCATAAAGAGGAGAGCGGCAATGGCCAACTCAATAAAGAGGAGAGTAGTAAGGGCTAACTCAACAAAATTGGTAAATGCAAGAGCAAGGCTTATATCCATTGCCCCACATAAAAATAATGAAGATCACTCGTAATAAACATCATACCATAATCTCAAAGGGTAAATAATTGTTGATGGTAAATTAAACAATTGTAGAGAGAGAATGTAACACCCCGGTTCTCATAACTCGAGGATGATCACTCCTCGTTGAGAACCCGAGTATTACATTATGAAGTGAACTACTATACATCTAATTAGTAACAATTCCCATGACTAAAGTAAGGTAACTACTGCATAAACTAAGGATATCATGAGTAATAAAAAAAGAAATTTAATGAAAGTAAAATGAAATCCCTCAGCGGGGGATTTTAATTACAATCCTCAAATTTTAAAGAAACATAAAGTCTAAATAACGAGAACATGTAAAATGTAGAGTACTAATTGAGCTCCAACGGCTCAACTACACTAGCATAAAGTCCTTCCTCATCATGTTCCTCTTCAATCATTTCTGGGATCCCGACTAAAAGGTCTCCTTCCATCATCAAACCTGCATCTATTTAGTGCAATTGCACGATATGGTGAGTAATAACTTGGCGAGAATTTCCCTCAAAGATTTCATGCATATCAGAGTATTCCAATATAATTTAAACCAACTTAGCAATTCATATTAAGAGTAATATCATATCAACATATGCATGAATGTATGGAGATATGTCTAAAGTCACAGATCTGAGGATGGACATCTGGCTGCTAAAAGAAAGGGTCACCCGCGGTAGACTAACTATCTGAAAAAGACCATATAGTGAGAGTACCCAAGGTAATTTAGTCTCCTGAAAAAGTATTCAGGATACACCCGAGAAGGTCCTAAAAACCCAAAAAAGCTTCATATAAAGAGAGTGGCCCATAGTGGCATGAATGCACTCAACCTGAGGGTTATACTCAAATGATAGAATTCTTAGTAGACTTAACAGGCAGTGACTCACATCAAACACAAGGTAAAGCTCATATGTTGTACATGAATGTTATGCACCATGATGTCCACGTGCATGTGTATCTGTTCCATGTAGTAATTTCAATTCTCCAACTAAGATAAGAATATTGTAACATGATCTTTCTCACAAGATGTAATAAGAGATTGTAACATGTTTCCAAGACTTACATCATGAATATTAGAAGTAAATGTAAATACTAGATTTATTAGATAAAGCAAGATCAGTAGCAATGAAATCAAATTCATAAGACATTGCATATCATAGTCATATTCTAAAAATTTCATGACTAACATGGAATTCAATGAATGCAGAAGGCAATAAGGGTGACTCCTCACCTTAAGATGTGGATTCATTACTTGCTTGATTAAAGATCGCTAAGGAACATTAAATATCCACTTTAGCCTAAAATACCATACTTGACTGGTTAGGGTCTAATGGATGCAAATATACTCCAATGTTTATGGATCTAAATATGGAAATGGGGTAAACTCACTTTCCACATTTAATTAAGCAATTTAACATATATTTATCTATGAAAAGCTTAATTGAATAGTTTAAGAGATCATTTATCTTACCAATTCGAGATGACCTAAAAGTACACTCAAACTAGGTTGTAAGAGGATCTAATTAATTAGACTCGTATGGAGAATTTGGAAATCCTACATTCAATCCAAAGAGGGCTCAATAGTTCCAATTAAACTACAATTGATACTCTAATCAGGGTATATATGACTAACTCACCTCACACAAGACGATTGCTCCGTTGATTGAAATAGGTAAATTCTAATATGAGGAAAAGATGATTTTACCGAGTTGATAACTCATCCCACTCGATCTTTAAAGAACTCATATTCTATATGGTCCCATGGAGTGGATGACCCCACCAATCTTACTTCTGCTACCACTGGATCCTTTACAACCTCCACTGAAGGCGGACGAGACTCCACCCAAGGCTCTAGCTTGCTGGCTGAAGAAAGTCCAACAAATCCCAACTCTCCTATCATTCAACTCAGTAGTTGAAAGTGAGTCAACTCGGTAGTGAGTTGATTCACTCTATGACAACTTGACCCGACACAACTCGGCAACAACTGCACAATCCTCTCTTTCTGATCTTCTTCTTCTCTCCTCTTTCTTTGGAAGACCAACACCCAACATGGGATTGAACCAGCTACTTGGAACAAGGTGGCTCACCGAGTTGCTCCAGCTAGTTGGATCGCCCAGACTCGGAAGTAATAAAACCCAACTAGATGCGGCACCAAGTGATAAACTCGTCCACTCTCTCTCTCTCTCTATCCCTTCTTTCTCCTTTTGCTTTCTTCTTTTCTGTTCTTTTTCTTCCACGTCCAACAATAGATCTGGGTAGATCAGCAACTCGCCCGCGATTGCTGAACTTAGCTGAACTGAGCTGACTCATTGCGGCATTACCGAGTCGAACCCTCTCTCTCTCTCTCGTCTTCCCTTCTTCCTCCTCTGCTTCTCTGCTGCCAGGGTCCAGCAACTGGACTCGATGCAACTCGACTCGTAGCGACTCAACTGAGTCACGACTTGACTCGATGCGGCATGGAGAACGACGCATTTTTCTTTTCTCTTACTGGCTTTCCTTTTTCGAAAAGGGATGCCCTAAAAGACGGGCTTTAATAGGCTACACTAATCCTCTTCTAGAGGATTCTAATGCCAACTAATCCTTGGGTTAGTTACAGTTCCAGCTAAGAAGATTTTAGAATCCCACTCGTGGGAGTCCAAAACATAGCTTAGAAACTGCATGGCTGAGATCCAACTATCTCGATGAACATCTGAGGTTATGAGCCACTAAAAGGATGACTCAGATCAGGGAATGGGGGCCACTAGAAGATGATGGGTTCCATAGTCGGTTGGATAAGAAGAAGCAGCCAAAAATGGCGATTTTCATCCTAGGGACCCACCTGATGATCCAAATCATTTGGATGGCTTGGATGAGTCCACTTATCATTATGAGACCCATCAAATGCTACCACATCCTCGCTTATCGATGGGGTCCCGATATTTTCCGCCACGGGCAGATTTCTCGCAACAAGGAAGAGTTTCTCACGAGATCTCTTCATTCCATGAGCTAGGGCATTGCTTGCCCTAAAATGAACGATCCTGATGCATTCGGAGCGCCTTCTAGAAGTGTCCCAGTGGTTGGGATCGGTTCTTCCCTTTTACGGAAAGATTCTTTTCGCCATTTCTTATAGTTAAGGAAAAGGACTCTAAAAGTAGGTTGGAACGGATGACTGGGATTGTTCGGAATAAAGGGTTGGGATGGAGGAGCTGAGCTGTCTCGTTTGCCAGCTTGGCAGCTCAACAGATGTGGTTTCAGTTTTCGAAACGCCATACATACGCACCTGTTTGCAGTGGAGGTTGTGTGCACTCACATGCGTTAGAATGCCTGAAACCAAATGAGGTTTTTTAGGATTTGATCCAGATACAAGGTGAACGGTTTGATCATTGATCATGATTCAATTGGTGGGCCTGAATTTAAATAGGTGGACCTGGTCTGTTACAAGCGGGAAATGAAAGAGAGAGAAAGTCTCTCTCTCTAGAGAGAACGCAGGTCTACCCCGATTTGACCGGGGTTGCTGTTTGGTGTATAGCGGTTGAGTATGGGGTGTGCACATGCATGCCCAAAGTGGGGTCCATAAAGGTGTACTTAGTAAATCTATTCCGTCCATTCCATTTGGAGGGCTCAACCAGAGCCTTTAACCAAGTATCAGGCAGATTCAAAGCTCAGGTGGGTTATACTTCTCACTTTTGTGAGTCTAACTAACAATTACTAACTGTTTAATGGTCAGATCCTTTCCCGATCTGGACAACAATGGTCCGAATATCCTAGACTTCATTTTGAGTGAGAAATCAAGTGGTGTATCATTAGGTTGAGGGTTCCAGGTATTGTGAATGGCAGATGTATGATTTGGTCCCAATTTTTAGATATTTTAAGGTCTAATAGCCCACTAGGGTGACAGTTTGGATCATTACGAGATGTCCGTGACTTGCTGATCTAATTCGGGTGGTTTAGATTCGTCTCGAATATGATTTGATTGTCCACATGACTTCTTGACGTGTCCCGATATAGATGCGAAATGCATTAGTCAAGTTTAATGGTTAGATTGTGATCTGGCTAGGTAGATATGCACACTATGATGTAGATATTGGATTACCGGTTTTCTTTATATTTTCTTATTTTATAAAGTGGTTGGTGAGTAGGATTCTTCTTAAGTTTCAATGGACTCTCAGAATGATCTTAGACTTTACTTGATGAGAGTTGTAACTAATGAAATTTTCTAGAATTGTTCATGGGTTTCAAAGATGGTCTCTTTGTGAATTATCTGATGATGATATCTATTTTGTGTATTCTAACACTCCTAAATACGTCCTATGGTTTAATGGCAACACCCGAGTACGCAAAAGTATGGGGTGTTACAGAGAATCATAGTAACATGAGAACATGTAAAAGGCAAGATAATTCATATCAACTTGAATTATGGTAAGCTTAAAGGATTCCCTCACCTCTAATGTTGATCCTTCCTTGAATGTAGGTGTGCGTCGAAGGATTAAATCTTTAACCTAGTATCAACAAATTCTTTTGGGTGGTTACCTTTGATTGAACTAACTATTTTTTGACATGATTTGGATTAAAGTATTGGGGAAGGGAAAGAGAAAGAAGTCTAGGAAGGGGAAAGGTTGGGTGTGGACCTACCTTGGATCTTAACTCGCCACATGGCGAGTTGCTCAATCTGAGTAGGGATGACTTCTTTCTCCACTTCTTGTTGCCATGATCCTCTCTCTCTCTCTCTCTCTCTCTCTCTCTCTCTCGTTTCTTCCTCTCCTCTTTTCTCTCTTTCTTTCTTCACTGTCGAAAGAGGGAGGTTTTATAGGCATGCGAAACCTCTTACGCAGCTTTGTTTGCGTAGTAGAAAGATGAAGGCATTTCTTTACGAAATCCCTATTTTTTCTACGCTAATTAAACAGTGTAGTTGCTGTCTACGTCTGGTGGTGCGAATTACGTCTTCTTTAATCCGCAGATCCGATCGGATTTGGATAACATTGGGTTGTCCTTGGATGGGCCCTCGGATGGAAGGCTGCGATCAAGTTCCTGAGTGTAAGATCGTTAGACGGTTTCCAAGCAGGGATGTCTAACGAAGCTATCTGCGTGGAAGCTGGGAGTGCTAATCCCTTCGCATTCTTTCCTCCCTCCACTGCTAACATGGTTGCGGTCGGAAATACCCTCTCCAAGGATTTGACGGCTCTGATTAGAGCTGGGTTCCCAGGTTCGGGTGAGGAAGTCCCTGGAATGCGGCTGGCTTCTCAATGAGACGTCTTACAGAGGGATTCCTTCCAGAATCATGGAGATCTCCCAAAATTTTCGGCGTGCTTTGATTGCAGTTGGATCTCCCTCACGCATATATTACATGGTTGAGATGGCTTCCATCCAACGAGTAGCGTTGCAAGAGTGTATGTTAGCAGCAACACAAACCGACACGTTTCTATTTTTGGGTTATATAGTCTAGTTGTGACTAGGTTTGCGTTCGTGTGAGAGCTAGTCTTTGCGTGAATTAGCCTAGGTTTTGTTCGAATTGGTCCAGCTATAGGATAGATGGTTTGGATCATCCGAGATGATCATGGTAGTGGGCCACAACCACTCTCAACGGATGTTGTCCGTTCAATCTACGAATGGCTGGAAACAGGGAGGAATTCTCCCTTTTCGGAGGTCCACGGGTCAACACGGTCAAGCCGTGTTGACAATTTTGATGTGCTGGGGGTATATGCTCACCTTGTGCACACGCGATTCTGAATGTGGGGTCTACAGGGGCATTTTGAGAAATCTACTCCACCCATTCATTTTGTCAGTTCATAATAAGGCCCGTTCTAAAGTACGAGGCGGGTACGATTCCTAGGTGGGCTATACTAGTCGGATTACTCCCCTAATCTAAACTACGGGCTGTTACAATCTACCCTCCATAAAGATAATTTTGCCCCCGAAATTCAACACTTCTTATTATGAATGGAGGCAAGGGTGCTCTATTTTACGTTATTACTAAACAAATGCTGATACACATATATGTATAATTATGTATGACTAATTATTGAAACTGGGCTATTACCATCTACCCCCCTTAAAGAAAGTTTTGTTCATGAAATGTCTTTACCTCTTTCATTAGTCTCTGTTGAAGAGGTTGGGGTACTTTTCTTTCATTTCTTCCTCGCGTTCCCATGTTGCTTCTTCCTTGTCCTGATGTGACCACAAAACCTTTACAAGTGGGATAACCTTTGTTCGAAGAATTTATTCCTTGTGATAGAGGATTTGTACGAGCTCTTCTATATAGGTGGCATTATCCTTTAGCTCGATTTATTCCCAGCTGATAACGTGAGATGGGTCTGGTTCGTACTTCTTTAGCATGGAGACATAGAAGACATTGTGTACATTGGCCAGCTGAGGGGGTAGTGCGAGTCGGTAACCTACCTCTCCTACTCTTTCTAGTATCTCGAATGGGCTAACGTATCTTGGTGCAAATTTGCCTTTCTTCCCGAAATGCATCATACCTTTCATAGGGGAGACCTTTAGGAACACATTATCCCATTCGAAGAACTCGAGGTTACACTGTCGTATGTCCGTGCAGCTTTTCTGTCTGCCTTGTGCAGCTTGGAGGTGCTTCCTTATTATGTCGATTTTCTTGGAAGTAACTTGGATGATTTTGGGTCTTAAGGTACCTTTTTCTCCTACTTCTGCCGAATAGTGCGGAGTGCGACAAGGGCACCATACAGGGCCTTAAATGGGGCTATGCCGATGCTTGCCTGAAAGCTATTGTTGTAAGAAAATTCAGCAAGATGGAGGTAATCGTTCCAGCTACCTTTGAAGTCCAAGATGCAGGTTCTCAACATGTCTTTGATTACTTGATTCACTCTTTCTGTTTGTCCGTCTGTCTGGGGGTGGAAAGCAGTGCTATAATTCAAGGATGTCCCTAGCGCGGTTTGCATTTTGATCTAGAGATTTAAGGTGAAACGAGAGTCTCTATCCAATATGATTGTGGTTGGGATCCCATGGAGCCGTACTACGTGCTTTATATAAATTTCCACTTATTCATTCATCGAAGCGGTAATCTTCATGGGGATGAAGTGGGCGGATTTAGTTAGTCGATCCACCACTACCCATATTGAATCATGATTTCTTCTTATCTTGGGGAGTTCCACTATGAAGTCCATAGATATAGAGTCCCATTTCGACAGAGGTATTTCGATGGGTTGTAATAACCTTGCCAGTTTCTGATGTTCCGCTTTTACTTGTTGGCAGGTGAGGCATTTAGCCACATAGGCAGCTATTTCTTGTTTCATGTTGTTCCACCAGTAGTGAGGTTTTACGTCCTGATACATCTTGGTGTTCCTAGGATGGATGGTTAGTTTGGATCGGTGAGCTTCGTTCAACACAACTTGTTTTAACTTAGGTTTGCTTGGTACACATATCCTATTGCAACATCTGATCCCACCGTCCGAACTCACGTGCCATCGTGGATCCTTGTTCTCTTGTGCCTTCAAGTAGCGTTCCTGTAGTTCTTCTTCGTGTTCTTGTGCTTCGATGATTTGACGTAGTAGTGATGGTTCCACGGATAGGTTCCCAAGGAGTATATTCTCTTCACTTATGTTTAATTGGATATTAAAGTCCTTTATGAAGTCCATCATTTCTCGTTCTTCTAGTGCGATTGTGGCTGCCGAGACGTGAGATTTCTTGCGACTGAGTGCATCAGCCACCACGTTCGCCTTTCCTGGGTGATATTGTATTACAAATTTGTAGGCCTTGAGTGTTTTCATCCATCGGCGTTGCCGCATGTTCAGGTCTTTCTGGTCGAATAAATATTTGAGGCTCTTGTGGTCTGTGTTAAGCTTGAATTGTTCTCTATATAGGTAATGTCTCCACATTTTGCTCGTGAACTTTTAACTGTCGAGACGCATATGCTATTACTTTATTATTCTGCATGAGTACACAGCCCAATCCTTCATATGAGGCATCCGTGTATACTGTAAATTTCACTCCCTCTTCGGACAGCGTGAGCACGTGTGAAGAGGTTAACCTTCCTTTAAAATCCTGAAAGGCTTCTTTGGCCTTTTCATTCGATTAAAGTGTGTATTCTTCTTTGTTAGGTTGGTTAGCGGTTGAGCTATCTTAGAGAATCCTTTTATGAAGTGTCGATAGTATCCTGCTAGTCCTAAAAAACTTCTGACTTCGACAATGATATCGGGCCTGATCCATTGAAGTACAACTTCGACCTTAGCTGTGTCAACTGCTATTCCTTGTCGGTTCACTACATGTCCTAGGAACTTTACTTCTTCCTTCTATAATTCACACTCTGAGAGTTTAGTGAATAGTTGATTCTTCTTCAGCAGTTTTACGACCATCCATAGGTGGATTTCAAGTTCTTCCTTACTTCGTGAGTAGATTAGGATGTCATTGATGAAGACTATAATGAACTGGTCTAGGTACGGTTTAAAAATGTGGTTCATGAGATCTATAAAGACGGCTGGCGCATTTGTAAGGCCAAAGGGCCCAGAAGTTCATAATGTCCATACTTTGTCCTGAATGCGGTCTTGTATATATCCTCATCTTTGATTCTCAATTGATGGTACCCTGATCTCATATCGATTTTTCAAAAGAATTGAGCTCCTTTAAGTTGATTAAATAGGTCATCGATGCGGGGAAGAGGATATTTGTTCTCTATTGTTGCTTGATTCAGGCGGTGGTAGTTGATGCACAACCGTAAGGATCCATCCTTCTTTTTAACGGACAACACTGGTGCACCCTAAGGAGACATGCTTGGCTAGATGAATCCTTGACCCAGTAGTTCTTCTATTTGTTTTTGAGTTTTGCCAACCCAATTGGTGCCATTCAGAAAGCGGATAGTGCTATCGGGGAGGTTCCTGTTATCAAGTCAATACCAAAGTCCACCTCTCTCCTGGGAGGTAATCCTGGTATTTCTTGAAACACTTCAGGGAATCCCTTGACTATTGGAATTTGATCTATAGAGATCTCTTCTAAGCCCATTACCCGTGCCAAGGGCTCCCTTTTCTTTCTAAGGTTGTTGCTAAATGAATTACCTAATAGATTGCCCCCCATGTGGGATATCTAACATCACATATACCTCGTCCCTAAGGCTTGCTTGCCCACCGCCCTCAGTATTGGATGAGTTTGAAAGAGTGTAAGATACTTCAGGGGAAGGTGGATGAATTGATCCGTAATGGTCTCTTGAGAGAGAGCGTGAATCCATGCGTGGTGCTAGCTTTATTAATGCCGAGGAAAGATGAGAGCTAGCGCATGTGTGTCGACAATCGGGCAATTAACAAAATTACCATTAAATATCAGTTCTCGATACCACGGTTGGGTGACGTGTTTGATATGTTAGAAGGTGCGAAAGTGTTCTCTAAACTATATCTGAGGAGAGGGTACTATCAAGTTCATATTGGCTCGGTGATGAGTGGAAAACGACATTCATGATTAAGGAAGGGTTGTATAGTGGCTGGTCATGCCCTTCAATCTATTGAATGCAGCGAGCACTTTTGTGCGTCTGATGAATCAAGTGTTGAAGTCATTCATTGGCCAGTTTGTGTTTGTATATTTTGATGATATGCCGATATATAACTAAGGTGAGACAAAGCACATTGAACATTTCATGCAGGTGCTACAAGTCCTGGTGGTTAACAAGTTGTACCTCGATTTAAAGAAGTGTAGTTTTTTAACGGATAACATGTTGTTCTTAGGATTTGTTATGATGTCTATGGGTATCTGTGTGGACGATGAAAAGGTACGAACCATCAAAGAATGACCAATTCTGACGAACTTTCATGAAGTGAGGAGTTTCCATAGGTTGATGATATTCTATCATCGATTCTTGCAGAATTTTAGCACAATATTCGCACCCATTACATATTGCATGAAAAGGGTCCGTGTCAGTGGACTAATGAGGTTGGCAAGAGATCTACTGAAATCAAGCATCGATTGTCCATAACATCGGTCTTTCTTCTTTCCAGTTTCGACAAGCTATTTGAGGTTGAGTGTGATGCCTCATATGTCGAAATTTGAGGAGTCTTATCATAAGAAGACAGGCCGATAGCCTTCTACGATGAGAAGCTCAGCGAACCCAAAGAAATAGTTGACATACAAGCTTGATTTGTATGCAGTGGTTCAAGCACTCTAACATTGACAGCATTATCTGATTTAAATAGAGTTTACTGACCATCAAGCCTTAAAGTTTATTAATAGTCAGGCTAACGTGAACTATGTGTATACTAGATGGGTCACATTTTTGTAGGAATTCACATTCGTTCTGAAGCATAAGTCAGGGCAACAGAATAAGGTGGTTGATTCACTTAACCACCGTGCATTAATAGTTGTTACGATGAGTAATGAGGTGGTCGGCTTCAACTGTCTCAGTGAGCTATATGCCGAGGATGAAGACTCAAGGATTCATGGATGACCTGCTAAGAGGGTTATCTTAGTGACCTACATACGGAAGATAGTTTCCTCTTTAAAGGGAATCAACTTTGAATGAGCAGATTATCCAAGAGTTACATGGAGGTAGCCTTGGTGGACACCTTAGGCGAGATAAGACGTGAGCTCTTGTTGAGGAATAGTATTACCGGCAGCAATTGGTACGTGATGCGGGTAAAGCAGTGTAGCATTGTCATGTTTGTGAGACCTTCAAGGGACAATCTCAGAATACGAGCGTCTACACCCCATTACCTGTGCCCGACGACCCTTATGAGGAGTTATCTATGGGCTTCGTGCTTTGTCTCCCATGAACACAACTCGTCATGGATTCAATGTTTGTAATAGTAGATCATTTCTCAAAGATGATGCACTTTATCTCATGTAATTAGACCCTCGATGCAACACATGTGGCAAATTTATTCTTCAGAGAGACCGTGTGACTACATGGGGTTCCCAAGACTATTACCTTTGATCGTGATACGAAATTCATTAGACACTTCTTGCAGACTTTATGGAATTGGTTAGGACTGAGACTTCAATTCAGTAGTGCCTACCACCCACAAACCAATGGAGAGACTAAAGTTGTGAATCGTACAATGGGAAACCTCATCCGGTGTATTTCAGGTAATAAACCGAAGCAGTGAGATTTGGACTTGTCTGAGGTAGAGTTTACATTCAATAATATGGTGACCCATTCGATATTGAAGTCCCTGTTTCAGATTATTTATGATCGAGTGCCTCGCCACACACTTGACTTGGTCCCTTTGCGTAAGCTCTCGGGCATAAGCATTGTAGCAGAACATATGTAGGACCGAATCGTGGGCATTCATGTGGATGTGTAAGCCAAGTTGTAAGCTTCAAACAACAAGTATAATAAGCAAGCCAACAAGCATCGGAGGTAAAAGGTGTTCAAGGTGGGCGACCATATTATGGTGCATTTATATAAGGAGAGATTTTCGATCGGGACCTACAACAAGTTGAAAAATGGGAAGATTGGACTGGTACCGATCCCCCAAAGATCAATGACAATGCTTACATTGTTAATCTTTCGGATGACATTTAGATCTCGTGTACTTTCAATGTTGCGAACTTGATTGATTATCATAAACTGAAGCTAGACGAGAAGTCAAGCCCGAGTTCCTTTGAAGTGGAGGGGATTGATGTTGAGCTGGTTGCAGACACTTTCATGGGAGGTCCGATCGGAGGTGGAAATGATCCAGTCCATCATAACCTTAAAACAATAGTATCTTGCAAATCGGAATGAGTTTTTCGACCTATCATATATGATTTTGGGGCAGGAGAAGATAATTAAGAAAACTAACCCTACTATGCCTGGTTACCCATGCTGGATTTGTGAGATTCCATTAGATCGACGGTCAAAAGTTCCAGTTCCATTTATTTTCATTTTTACTATAAATCGTAAGTTTTAGTTCGAGTATAACTATTGATCATTTTTGTAGGAGTCGTGCCGAACATGAAAAGTGCTTTAAAAAGTTAGGAGAATAATGTGGTTGGGCCAAATTGGACACTTTCTAGTTTTATCCAAAAACCATGAAGTTTAGTAGGAATGGAGGCCGTTTATAAATAGTAAATTTACTATTTGTAGTAAGTCATATTTTTAGGGTTTTTTAGTTGGAGTTTGGATCTAAAACTCCGTCTTAGGTTTGATCTCATTATTTAGAGGTCTATAATTTCATTTTATTTATTTATTTATTTATTATCATCAATCAAGTTATTTCAAATATATTAGAAATTATTTCTATTTTTATATTACAAGGATTTGTGAAAGCTTTGTGAGGAGTCCAGATAATTTCATGGATTCAGAGTAGATATTCCCTGAGTTATCCCTCGAGGAAGACGGTGATCGACCTCATCATGTCCCTCCATGCGTCATGTCTTTAATCGTCAAAATCAAACTAGAACCCCGTTGTTTTACTCTTAGAGTTGGATTTGATACTACATGTGATTGGATTCTTGATCTTCCCAAGATCTCCGATGCATCAGATCATGGAGTTAAGAAGTGAAAACGCATGCCTCAATTGCCCTGCTTCCACTGCAGTACCTTTGATTATCTCGGTCGTCTTTAGGTCTTCCACACCGCTGTCTCGTCTTTTGCATCAATTGACACTATTGCAATTCTAAGAGAGGGTTTAGGGAACAAGAAACGATATTATATGGGGAGAGTCCTTAAGAGTCCGGATTCATTACAAATGTTTGTGGTTTTACTTTAAAATACAAAAGGGGTATTATAGTCCTCTCGGTTAAGTGCATTTGAGACACTAAAATGTTCTTGTTAAGTTTTCATATTAGAATGTCTATGCCGTCTTGAGGTTTGAAACGGGGCAACCATCATTAAGTTGATTGATCGACACCGTCCATCCATTTTCTCATCTCCCTTTAGGTCATGGACCCAAAAATGACGTGGATCTTAGTGGTAGGCGGGCCATAGGAAGTCTTAACAGTGGGTAATTTATAAATGATTAAAGGGAATCTGGCCGGGTTGGTTCACTTGATCTTTTGATCCACCTTAATATTTAAGCATTTCACAATATAACTAGTAAATTTCAGTGGACGGAATGGATCATGAAGAAAACATATAGTGGGCTTACCTATCTTCCTACGTATAAGTTCATTAAGTGAGAGCTGCTGCAGGAGGATAGGAGCGGATTAGGTGCGATCCTTGCTGAACCCAAGACGGTCTAGCCATTATTGTGGGGCCCACCTTGATGTATGTATTCTGTATCCACTCCGTCCATCCAATTTTCCATATCATTTTAGTGAATTTGCCAAAGAATTAAAATATCCAAATCTCAGGTGGACCATACTTTAGGAATCAGTGGTGATTGACCGTTGTACCATTAAAAACTTCTTAGGGCTGAAATTGATGTCTACTTAGTGGTTATTTTCCATCTAATCCATTAATAATGTCACATATCCGCGGATGAAGTTGAAAAACAAATATCAACTTTTTCCAGAACTTTTTTGACCCATTAATGTTTAATCACCATTGCTTCAATGTAACAGTCCATCTTATAAATGTGTCTGTTTCATTTTTGGGACAATGCCCCATAAGGCCTGTTTGGATTTGCCCAAAGGATGGGAAAGGAAATTGTATTTACTAAGAAATCTTGTTTTCAAAGAGGTGTGGGAAAGGATATACTATTTCTCATGCTTGTTTATCAACAACGGTTTCTCGAGGTCTATTTTCAAATCATATGTTTGGAAAAATAAAATTCTCTTGAAAAATTCTTTTGGATGTAACTTTTAAGTCTCAAAATATTTGCTACATAGAGCGTAAGTAGTCTGATTTACCCTACATCGGTCGGACCTAAAATCTGTAAGATAGACCTACAAGTCGAACCCACAATATGTAGGTCGGACCAACCTGAACCGACAATCTGTCAGTCAAACCGGCCCGGAGCAACAATTTATCTATCGAAATGACAGAATGTATACTCTATCAAATTTTGGTTAGTATCTCTCTTTCAGTTGGATCGGCAATCCTTTAGTTCAAACTGACGGACTCTGGAAGTCAACTTCAGTACTGAACCAAAATCTTTAGATTTTTCTTAGTTTAGATCTAGGGTCCACTTTAGATACATATGTCAGATCCCAATTGATCAATGACCTACTAAGGGATGGTTTAAGTAGGGCCAAATAATTAGTTTGTTTCGAAACTTCTGTGGCCCCCACAATTTATAAATATATCCTTTTTAACTAATAATAATATGGTCGGCATGGTCCACCTGATGGTCAGATCAACCTGATATTTGAGGTTCCAATATATTTCGACCTTGAAAATCTGATTAACTATGTAGATCGGATCTCACCCATTAATGTGGGCCTGACACAATTCCTGCACCAAAGGCCAAAGAGCGATTAAGCAAAATTTTGAATTTTACAGTATATGCTACACATACATATAGGTGATGGACCTACTGCTAATCCGAACTGTCCATCACTTAGATTATAGTTAAAATAGTGAATATAGAAATCAAAGTAAAGCAAGACACCAATCTGGATTGGAGATCTTCTTCTCTTAAGAACTCTCTCCCTCCTCTCTCTCAGTTTCTCTTTTAAATAGAGGTTTGGAGAAAACCTGTCATTTCCCCCCTCTCAATAATGCATTTTAAAAATTTTATCCCACCAGACATGGGGGCCGTTCCATCGAAAGGGAGAGATAACCCTTTTCTCTCTCTCACTCTCTTGATTTACACAGAAAACGGTTCCACCCATTGCATAGAAGAATAATCTAAACTGTTTATGAAAATGGGCTACTTAAAAATAAAGTTATGTTTTAAAAACGATGTGGATTTAAATTTTTAGTGGCTTAGATTGCTATCAAGGGTGGATATTCTATGTTATAAGAAAATATACATTTTGGGCCATAGAAATTGGATTGAGCTGATTCTTATATTGTTCTTAGGCTGGGGTCCTTAGATCAAGATCTTCGACATAGATATGCATAGGTCGCACTAGATTGTCACATGGAGAAGTACTACCTCCCTATATTCCTCTCCTTATTTGGCCCGAGCCGGAACCACACCCACAATTCCGGTACCAGGAGGGTACCATGCTAACACCGTTGTTCTCAAATTTGATTTTAACCCCTTGCATTTTTTCCTAGAAAAATGTATAGGCGGTGTATGTTATAAGTGGGCCCCACCCAGGGGTGGTGTGCATGATTTGGACTACTCAAAAGGTTCCAGATGTATGACTTTATTAAAAATATATTTTGATATGAAAAGTGGGTCCTCAATTGTCATGATTGATGGTCCAATTGAAGTCCTAAAGTGTGGGATACTCACATTATAAATTCCTTAAAAAATCACAAAACA
The DNA here is from genome assembly GCF_029962835.1 of Magnolia sinica. Taxonomy (NCBI): domain Eukaryota; kingdom Viridiplantae; phylum Streptophyta; class Magnoliopsida; order Magnoliales; family Magnoliaceae; genus Magnolia; species Magnolia sinica. The sequence continues at coordinate 48,854,727 of NC_080582.1, forward strand.
ACTAACAATCATTAGCTAGAAACAGAAATTTAGCCAAGCCTCCAAGTGTAGTTGATGATTTGGATTCAGAAAATTTTCGGTCAAAATGTCTGGTAAAACATACACTAGCGAATGGACCATCAGTTTTGAAAAAGGAGGGCCCACTTGAAAGTTATGGTCCAAAAATGCGATGGATGGTGATGGAAGTGTCTACGGAAAACAAAATACACATGAATGTTCTAGACTATTGAAGGGTATACTATTTCGAAAATGGATATAATATGAACTAAGGAGGAAAATTGATGGTGATGAAAGCGTGGGAAAATCTTCTTCGGATTAAGAAACATATATTCTAAAGTTGGACTCTTTGGCTAGGGTGTTTTGAGGTGCGCGTTTTCAAGATGATGTGTTAATGGTCCCCACACTCCGTGTGTGGCCTATTTTAAAATCAGATCTTATGGATAAGTAAGGATACTAATATTTATTATAAAAATATTGTCCTCCATATATAAGTGGACCATGCGGGATAAAAACCTAAAATTTCTATTTTAATAGTGAGATGATATGATCTTCGGTCAACATTAATAACGTGCGGCTAGTCTAGTCTAGATAGGTTGTGGTAGAAGACATGGAGTAAAACGGAGGTCTAAAAATTATATTTTTGAGAGTGTCAAGAGGCATGTATATTTACACCCTTGATGTAATTAAGGGATGTTCTACAAGATGATGTAAGCGTCCAATCATGATGTCAATGGTGAAATAAGGCTGGATATGAAAATGAATCATCTTGATTGGTTTACTTTCCTAGATGGTATGCTTAATGGACTATCATGGTTGATTTAAGATTCAATGGTCAAGATTGAATATGATAAGGTAGTCCAGTGGACGATCAGACTATAGGATAGGTTCCTTTAGCAATGTTTTATTATACCAATGAAATTTTAGTATCTAAAGAGAATAGAGTCTAATCTAATAGAGTTTGTCTTGAGGGCCTAATACATGAGAGATAGGGCCATGAACCCAAAACTTCTCAAATAACTTCAATTAGCTACTATGCTACAATATTCCAATCTCTTTATTATCCTCAATTTTTAGCATTTTCTCACATTTTCTATGTCCTTTCATCTTCTCTTCATTAATGTGTGAAAAGTTTAGTAGGCATCATTGATCAATTACCTAGGTATTATAGTCAAAGCACTTATAGGACAAGCAAGGAAGAATCATTATCCATCAATGCCTCACAAGATTTTTGCTTCTTGAGTGAAAACAATCACTCTTAAGATGATCGGGCTCTCTACAATGCCAACACGAGGTAGTCAATCTCTTGCTATCACTCTTTTGCCATTACTTTTAGTTTGCCTTTCCCGGATTTTGCACATACCTACTGGTCTTTAAGGTGATTTTTATTTATTTATTTTTTTAAAATTTCCCGTTAGCTACCCTTCCTTTTTTGACTCCTGGACATTGACTTATTGTGAGCAGAATATTCTTTTAAGTGAGCAACATGTGGCTTCTTGGTCTCATGATTGGTCCCGAAGATGACCAACTATATGAGTAATTTTGTTTTTGAATTGGTCAAACTATTCATATTATAGTTCTTAATAGAGATGAACAAGAAAGTGAGAAGAAAAGTTTATTTGGTGCAAAATTTTTCTTATTATTTAGTGATCGGTGATGTTTGGAAAGCTACTATTGGAAGGAATTTTTATACTACTGGAGAAATTAATCTTCAAGTGGGAAAATATTAAGGAGGTGGTATGGTTATGCATGACATGCATTCACGCTACGGATTAAGGAAATGACTCCTTTTAAGTTTGTAAAAAGTATGAAGCCTAGCTTCTTAGACTATAAGCAACTCTTTATGTGGTGTGTTACCTATATAAGAGAAAAAAAAAATAAAAATGTAAAGAGAGGTTTATTTTATAGTGGGTGATTCCTTAGAGATTATACGGTGGAAGAGTTGGAGAGAGAGGTAAGCCTTGTACTCTTGATTTTCACTTTTTAGCAAAGAAAAAATAAATCTGTGTCACTGCCACATGAATATAAGCATATTGTCAAATCAAATAAATCTCCTTGTATATTGTCTTTTGTTTGTTCGTTTCTGACTTTTGCTTTTGGCTTAGATCTTTTCTTTTGCAACACATAGAGTGTACATGTGCTTATAAATTTCACATTGCCAACTTTGCAGATTTGGCATATAAAATAATTCAGATGTTCCCACTCCTCGTTGACTATTATAATGCTAAAGGGAATTCATGTCTCCATCTTCTAGCTAAGCATCCTTCATCCTTTAGAAGTGGTTGCAACTTGGGACCAATAGAACAACTCATTTATTACTGTGAGACATCTCTCCATTTCTTGTTCTCTCTTACTTCATCTTGCTAATGCATACTTACATGAGGTCTCAAGTCCAAATGGTTGGAACATAACTTATGGTCTACCTAGCTGATAACCTTCAATCTATTAAGTGCATGCAACATCCAACCGTTCCAATAGGTTGGCCCCACCATCAACATCGCTAGTGCACACAAAAAAAGGAAAAACAAAAATAAACCCCTATAGGCTTTGATAAATAGAAAAATAAAAGTGTTGTCCACTCAAAAAGTAGATGTGGCTAATCTTTATTGAAGTTAATCCTCATGACAGGACAACATGTTAGACGTGTTGGTGTCACAAGCGCACATGAAAGGTTGAAAGTTATCTTGTCGGTGGACCCTTATTGAATCACAAGTTACATTCTGTTTCCACCCGTATCGCTAACTTCCAATCTGTGAAGTCCATGAAACATCCAAAATTCTTGCAATAGCTTGGTCTCCATGAGGATCAAATTATGTATAAATACGCCATATGAAACATCTAAAATTTATGCAATATCTTGGTCCTCTATGAGGATCACATTATGTAGAAATAAGCCATAACCACTGCCGAGTTCGAGTGGGCCATGTTATTATTTTGCTATTTATGTCTAGACATTGTTTTCTAGGGTGTAGCCCACATAATAAGTGCTTAGGGCAGGCCTTTCACTAGATAATCTCCATGGACTTTCCAACCTATTTGATGTCACGTGCACTTAACAGGTTGGAAGTTATCAACCTAGGTAGACAATAACTTGTGGTCGAACTAGTTGGACATGAGACCTCATATATATATATATATAGAGTAATGGTCTCCTGCGAACCATATCGCAAGGAATTTATGTGCGAGCCTTCATCTAATATATATATATATATATATATATATATATATATATATATATATATATATATATATATAGAGAGAGAGAGAGAGAGAGAGAGAGAGAGAGAGAGAGAGAGAGAGAGAGAGAGAGAGAGAGTAATGGTCTCCTGCGAACCATACCGCAAGGAATTTATGTGCGAGCCTTCATGTAAGCCGTGAGATGAGGAGAGTGGCCGGGATTCAGCTGCATTGAGAGATGGAGAGTCTTAAAAAAAAAGACTCTCTCCTACAATCATGGAGACACTCTTCGAATTGCAAGCGGATTTCAGACAAAAGCCTTTAGTTGGAAGATCCTGTGCAAGGATTCTGCATGGGGCCCACTATAATGTTTGTGATAAATCCAACCTGTCAATCCATTTTTCGAAATCATTTTAAGACATGCGATCAAAAATGAGGAGGATCCAAAAATTAAATGGGCCACATGAGAGGAAACAGTGGGGATTTAGTGACCACCGTTGAAACATTCATATGGCTATAAAAGTTTTGTATCGGTTTATGTTCCTGGTGTTTTCATTGCATCTCAGTGAAAATAACCTTATAAACGGTTTAGATGGAATATAAACACCAAGGTGGAGCCTACGAAGGTTGCAACGGTAAGCATTCCTTTCCCCACTGTTTCATCTTGTATGGCCCACTTGAATTTTGGATCCTCCTTGTTTTTGGTATAATGTCCTAAAATGATATCTAAAAATGAATGGACGGGTTGGATTTCACACAAAGATCATAGTGGGCCCACATAGAATCCTTTGCGGTGTTTTCTTGGGAAAGGCTTTAGCAGGAAATCCGTGTAACCTGGGGTTTGGGAAATGGATCGGCTACTCCCCCGCCACCGGCTAATGACGGGTGGTTGGTGCTATGTGGGCCCCACCATGATGTATGTGTTTCATCTATGCCATCTATCTGTTTTTCTAAATCATTTTATGGTATAAGACCAAAAATGGGGTATATCCCAATCTCAAGTGGACCACATTACAGGACACAATGTTGAATGGACGTTAACCATTAAAATTTTTTTGGGGGCCATAAATGTTTTGGATCAAGCTGATCTTTGTTTTTTCCCTTCATATGGGTCTGTATGACCTAATCAACAGATTGGATGTCAAATAAACAGTACAGTGGGCCTTAAGATGATTTATCTGTGGGCATCACTCTCCCCACTTTTTTCTGTGGTGGGGTCCACTAGAGCTTTTGATCTGCCTCATTCTTTGGATAATGCCATAATATGATCTCTCAAAATGGATGGATGGTGTGGATATAATACATACATCATGGTGGGACCCATAGAACTTGGTGACGTCACTTCAACTACTCAACCTCTCATTAGGTAATCCGCGTCCCATTCTGAGACGGAAACGGATTGGCTGGTGTACCACACACCAGCTATATAGCTGGTGTATTAACGTCAACAAGTTTTGTGGGTCCCATCATGAGGTATGTGTTATATCCAAAACGTCCATTCATTTGGCAAGTTAGTCTTAAGGCTTGAGCCGAAAGATAAGACATATATAAAGATCAAGTGAACCACACTGCAAAAAGCAGTTGGGGATTGAACGTCTACCATTGAAACCCTTTTGGGGTCACGGAAGTTTCTAATCAATATGAAATTTGTTTTTCCTCTTCATCTATGTATTTGTGATCTTATTAACAGATTGGATGGAAAATAAACGTTATGTTAGGCCCTACGAATTTTTTAACGGTGAAAATCATTGTCCTCGCTGCTATTTTTGGTATGGTCCATTTGAGCTATGGATATGATTCCTTTTTTTTTAATGATCTAAATTGATCTTGAAAAATGGATGTACGGTGTGGATATAATAAATAAATCATTGTGAGGCCATGTAACTTTGATCTCTTTTGAACCATTAGTATAACTCAAGGCTCGAGGAGCCTCGACGCTTGTCTTCGCCAGACACGTATCTACGCCAGCTATATAGCTGATGTGTGGTACACCAGCCAATCCGCTTCCCTCTTAGACGAAAGGGTATTGCTTAGCTTACTGAGTAAACTGTGTGAGGTCCACCATGATTTATGTATTTTATCTTCTCTGTCTATCCATTTTCCTAGATAATTTTATGGCTTGATCCTAAAAATGAGGTATATACAATGTTCAAATGGACCACACCACATGAAACAGTTGAATTGAACTTCTACTGTTGAAAATTTCTTAGGGGCTACATAAGTTTTGGATCAAGCTTATATTTTTATTTTCCATTCATCCATATCTGTATGATCTTATGAACAGGTTGGATGACAAATAAACATCACAAACATTATAGTGGGCCCCACACAGAATTTTTGCACAGGATCTTCTAACGAAAGGCTTTTACGTGAAATCTACTTACAATTCCAAGAGTCTCTCCTCCCTCTCTCAATGCAATTGAATCCCAGCCGCTCTCCCCATCTTAAGGCTTACATGAAGGCTCGCACATAAATTTCTTGTGGTATGGTTGGCAGGAGACCATTACTCTCTCTCTCTCTCTCTCTCTCTCTCTCTCTATATATATATATATATATATATATATATATAAAGGTCTCAGTTCAACTCCAACCCGTTGGACCACATGTTAAGGTCCACCCAATGGATAATAACTAACTTGTTATGTGCATGGAACATCCAACATCTGTGTGTGCATGTCAATATATATAAATATATTTGTATACATAAATATATAAATATATAGACATACACATGTACCTATGTCTACGTAAATAAAACACCTTGGGCCCACCATCTTATCTATCTAAATCCACTCCATCCATCAGTTGAAAACCCTTATGGACTGTTTACACCCAGTAGATCACAACTAGATCTAATGTTGCAAAAGATGCCATGTAGCAGAATGTGTTTGCGTTGGGAAACAACTATTTGCAAACTAAGAGTCCCACAAGAGGAAAATCTTTGCCAATCATTAAATGTTAGAGTAAAAAAAAAAAAAAAACCAAGTCTCTACAAAGCAAAGAGGTTTTGCAAACTGAAGAGTCCAACTATGGAAGCTATCTAGCAAAGCCTCTTACGGATGTTGCATGAACGAAATAGCAAGAGGCTTACGGGATCTTTCTTGTACTGCAACCTCATACAATAGGCTACTCTTATGTGGAGAATTAAGGAGATTTGCAAAATTAACTATCCAAATCTCTCAGGATAAGAAAACTACGGAGAAACCACCACCTTTTAGAAGAGTATAAACAACACTCGATGAAAAGCTTGAGGCAACCAACTAAGCCAATACACAAATCTCTCTCATAGAACAACACTATCTATCTTAGGTTTAACCTTAGGTCCTTCACTTCTGTTGAGCCCTTGCCATAACAAGTTTGCAGTTTAGCATAACTTACATCCACTATTACCAGTGTCATCACTGTAATATGCTTAGGAGTAGAGTGAATATCCACGACCTCTGTCATCGGATCCCCGATCAACCAAGTTCATACTTGAAAGATCATACCGATCACATCCTGCTGGCGATTCACCTATATTGTTTGTGTGCACAGAAAATCGTATGTTATTATCTTTTATTTTCTCTACTTCTTTTATTGTCACTGATTGTACTTATCTTAATTCCAGATCAATAAAATTGCAGATCCATCCTTTATTTTTTAATTTTACTTGTCCATTATCACATTACCAAGAAACTTAGGTATCACGATCACCATTAAAAGAAAAGTCCTTAGCTCAAGGTAAAAAGATCCCATTGAAGGACTAACTAACCTCTTCCAAATCGCTTAATCGTTGCACATTAGTGGTGGGATGGTTAGGTCAACCTTCATAGGTCTGATTATATGACTAATTTGAGACCTAGGGTCATAAGCATTCAATTGAACTCGAGTCAAGTACGAATCTAGCAGAATCTAGCAAGCTCGACAATATCTTAATCGCACACGTTTGACCGAATATGAGTTGTTTTTTAACACATGTGATCTTGTGTATGCTTAAACTCCAACACTATTTTTGGCATGCTTGGTAGAACAAATGTATGTTATTTTTGGTGTTTCTCAGTAAAGCACGATGGTTGGTCGACTAAGAAAGGCAAGTTCTATCTCTAAAGTTGCAGAATAGCCATAAGATGAGGAACAACAAGTCGAACCCGTCGATGTAGATAGAGGATCCTCTTCTTAACCGACGCTGGAAGACATCATGAATCACATCCTTGAGATGAGGGGAGATTTGTGACAGAGCGCAAAAGGCAACAGGGTTAATGCAGAGAAAATTGCTAGGTTAATTAATACATTCATCAAAAGGTTTCTACTACCGGCAAACCACCAAGCCACCAATAATTTCCCTATAGAGTTAGAGATAGAAAGATCGGTCGATCTTCTAACAAGAATTAGTTGGCAAAACCATAAGGTCATCCTCCACCACCCGAGGTGGTTGTGAGAAGAAGAGAACCTCCCTACAACCAATAGGATCGAGACTCCTAAAATATCCATACGCATGGGAGCAATTCCATAAAGGCATTGATCCACTTGGGGTCAATCGCCTATGCTGACGGCGATGCATAATTATTATACCAAAATCAAGTACGCCAGAGGCACCAACCCATGTTATTGATAACACCACAAAAATATACAAGGGCCAATCCACATACGACAAAACCTTCGATGCGTCACGCCCCACTAGTCGTTACTCCTATGGCTCGAATTCCGTCACTCACAACACAACTACGACAATTTGGTCATAAATATCTAATCGATTTGATGCAAAAGGTAACTCCTCAATCTCATGACTGGAGGGCTTTGATAGACGCGATCGATCCAAAAAATTAGAACACCCAAAATAGATCGACTTCCAAAGAAAGACTTACAGAGAAACGAATGAATAAAATGGCCAAGTCGAATTTAGAGATACTAGGGGGCAAGGATGAAAACCAATACTTCGTGAAGAAAGTTCGTTAAAAGATATGTTGCCAAGACATGTACTATGCTAACGATGCTGTCAAAAATTTTATAGACTGACAAAATAGTGCTCCAAATAAGCCAAGCGAGGAATCACAATGACTGCATCATTTACATCAAAAGCCATTTCACTATGAAGATAACCTGCCAAAAGGCATGTTGCCTAAACACATAATATATGAACGATATTGTTACAAGATTTATGTAGCGGAACGACGCATCACTTTAAGCAAACCACAACGACCACATGAAAAATCATTAAGGTCAACATGGCCAAATACACGAAAGTTCTTATGGCTACAATGGCTATATAGAAAAACATCATGTCTACAATGGCCGAAAAGAAAATTCAAACGGCCAACGATAGCTGAAATGACCAACCTAACGGGAGATTTGACTAAAATGTCAAATCAACAGTCAAAATGACTGACTTCATTGTTGATTCAACCAGAATTGCCAAATTAATAGCTGGAATGTCTGATTTCACGGCCGATTCAACCAAAATGACTAATTTAACAATCAGAAAGTCTGATTTAACGACCAAAGATGCCATCCCAATGACCAATTGGATGAAGAATTATCAAAAGCTATTCAATGGTTATTCTCATTCTCTAAATGTAAAGAGACATGGGGGCATAATTTATACCTGGTCAATCATGGCCCAATCTAATGTTTCAAATGATCCAACTGGCAAAGACATATTTTTGTCGAGAAGAAACTCTATATAAAGTAAGAGTCCTATAAAAGAAACTCTCTACCAAGTATTAAATGCTAGATTAAAAAACTAAGTCTCTGCGAAGTAAGGAGTCTAGCAACAACAAGTATCTACAAAAGGAAGAATCAAACTACGGAAGCTCTTTAGTGAAGCTTCCTACAGATGTTGCATGACCGAAATAGCAAAAGGCTTATAGGATCTTTCCTTTACACATGGCCTGATACAATAAGCTATGGTTATGTGAAAAATCAAGGAGATTTGCATGACCGACTATCTAAAAATCTCTCATGATAAGGAAACTACATAACAACCACTATCTTTCAGAAGTCTATATAAATAACACTTTCTGAAGAGCTTGAGGTTACCAATTTCTGAAGATCTCATAGTTCAACACTATTTTCTATCTTAGTTTTAGCCTCACGTCCTCCACTTTTGTCAAGCCCTTGCCACAGCAAGTTCGGAGTTTAGCATAGCTTAAATATGCTATTGTTTAGTGTCATCATTGCAGTAGCCCAAGAATAAATATCCACAACCTTCGTCATTGGATCCTCGATCAACTAAGTCCACACTTAGAATATCACACTGGTCACATCTTGCCGACCATTCACTTCATTTGTTTGTTCACACGGATGATAGTAGGTAATTATCTTTTGTTTTATCTGGTTATTTTATTTTATTATCGCTAATAGTAATGATCTTAATTCAAAATCAATAAAATCGAAGATCCAACCATTATTTTTTTTCATTTTATTTGTCCATTATTGCATTACTAAGAAATCTAGGGACCACAATCACTGTCGAAAGAAAAGTTATTAGCTTAAGGAAAAAAGATTCCATTGAAGGATTAACCCACCCCTCTGATTGTTGCACATTGGTGGCTGGATATTCAGGTTAACCTTTACAGGTCTAAACTTCTGGCTAATTTGACACATCGGGTCGCAAGTGTTCAATCATACTTGAGTTGAGTACTACTCTAGCATGCCCAACACTATCTTAATTGCAGATGTTTGACCCAATACGGCTGTTCGTTCATAAGTTGCTGTCATGACTAATTGAACTGCTACTGTTGGTTGCTTGGTTTGTTTTTTTATTATGCACGTGTGCCAAAATCAATATAGCGGCTATATCCAAACCGATTAACTTTGTCCCCAAGTGCCAAAATAGGCGGATACGTCCAATATGAACATATATGACCTGATTTTATGAAGATTAGTCGCTTACTCAGCCACTTGCAAAAGTTTATAATGATCAAGCAATAATTAGAGGGTGGGGTTCTTCCTCCGAAGAAGGGTAACTCTGTGCCTTCCACAAGAAAGGACTTTCAAAATACTAGTGAAAATCAAACAAAAGGAAAAACTCACAATCAGTCACTAGGAACAACCGCAAGAATGCATCTAATGAAAGAACTGCCTGATATTGGATAAACAACAAATCCAGCGTATGAGCGTAGACTTGGATTATAACTAAAGATTATGGCTAAGAATTACCGCTACTCCTAGGATAAGCTGGGATAAAAGATAAATTAATAGATTTGATTGATTGTTTTTTGAGATGATTGAGATATCTTACTATGTTGACTTCCTTTGCTATTTAGAATGTTTCATTGTAGCTTGTTCTTCCAGATCCTTCTTCTACTATTGCAACAGTTACAATAGTCTAAAATCCTTAATCGATTATTCTCTTCTCTAGATCCTTCTTTTAGTATGTTTCTCTTTACAGCGGTTTCACTTTTGTCAGTCAGGGTTTTGTTGCCTTCGATCGCCTTTTAGATCTTAAACAACATGATCACATTTCTTGTATATCAACCACAACACTTCATCGACCATCCACTGATGTGTAGAAGTAGATTTACGCTAGATATAATTCTGCAAAAAGCACTCTATATTTTTTAAGATCTTTTTATACACTTCCTATTCCTCATGCAATGTCATATGTCGCTGTCCTATTAGCTTTCTCAAAATAGCAAGAAATAGGTTACAATATTGCCCCCCCTACGTTACTTCACCTATGGGAAAAAGGTGACATCGATGTTGTTCTATTGCTCGATATCATAAATGTAATTTGTCGTTGATCCACGTGTTGTTTTCCCATTGATTCTACTCGACCGATGCCATATCAGGAGATATCCTTTGTTTAATTCTTCTAGGCTATTCAAGTGACATGTTGCATAAAATCGTATTATACGAGGAGTCATGATGACTTTTTCATTAATGTGCATATATCGTGGTCGATAAATAAGCAACCCTTAATTCTGTGCTTTTCCCCTTTTACTCATTCATCTCTTTTGCATTAAACTCTTCCTGATTTTCGCTCCTCAACTCATCATGGTTGCATCTTATTATTATTATTATTATTATTATTATTATTCTTATGTTCTAGGTTTTCACTTGGAATCTTTCATTAAAGACCTTGATGTCTTATTGTTCAGAGTGATTAATGATCTCCTATCTAACACTCTAACCGAACCAGACATTGCATTGTTGACACTTAGTCATGCTTTTCATCCGGTAGTCATCTATGAACAATTTCATGAAATCGAGCCCAACTTCTCGAAGTGCCCTGATAAAGTTTTGCTTGTCTAATCGAACAATCTTCTGGACCCCTCCAATGCATTTAGGTCTCCACAAGCATAGCCGAAGCCGATGAATGGCTGAAATGAATGGTTTGCTTGTGTTGAAGCACAACATGGAGATACACATGGAAGCAAGGAAAAATTTATGAATGCATCAAATTTTCTCCAAATGAATATCCAGCCAATTCCTTATTTCTTGCAGTAACATCAACTTTTTGGAGTCGATCGACCAATACATTCCATTTTAGATGCGGCCCCATGAGTCCATCAACCATGGATGTGTATGCATTCACTCACCTCTTACCCTTTGGGGAGCATGTCTATCCGGGCTTCACTTTGAAAAATCCACATCCCTTCACTCTCTCATAAAAGACCAACAAGGAATATTTTACCTTCATGGCTTTTCATTATAAATGTTAAGATGATGTTGATAAACAAGAACAAACAGTGATCTTGCTGATTGTGAAATTGGGCATGGTGGGCCCACGAGCTATATGCGGAAGCTTAGCAGAGCTATGAAATGAAGGCTATGTCCTAGAGAGGGGGGGGGGGGGGGGGGGGGGGTTGATTAGGACCAAATAAAAGTTATACCTTTTAATATATAGTTGCCTACTTAAACGAATATGTAATTTACAACTAAGGTAATTAACTCTAAGGGTTCTGTTATGGGTAAAAAAGGGATCGGCCAAAAGGGACCGACCAAAGATGATCTGCGCGAGAGAAACTGTAGTGCCCTTAGAGGCAGCGTCTAACTTTGACTGCGAGACCCGAGCCTTGTGAATATAACTAGACACTTTAACTGGCAGTGGAGGAGTTTAAGCTCCTGCATAGCTTGAGCTAGCCGATGGAGTATCACTTTGGTCATGATGCATTGAGGCCGACCTTAGGTACCTCAGGTATCGACCTCGACCTCGGGGGGAGGACGAACTCAACCTCGGCCTCGTGTACCAACCTCAACCATAGATACCGAACTCGGCCTCGACCATAGACCTCGACCTCGGAGGTCGGCCTTGAACCTTCAACCTCAAGGTTGACATCCCCTGTTCGAGGTCGGCCCCTTAGTGCAACCTCCTCCTGACGACCTCGATCTATTGATCTTATCAAAGGTTGTTTTAGGATATGCGTCGAGGATTTGGGAAGACAACTGCTTGCCAAGTAAGGGAGCGTCTAAGGAGGGCATCCCATGGCTATAAATATAGGTCCATTCTACAGAGAAATGTACATACTAATACCCTGACACTCATAGACACAGATTCCTTATCTGACTTAGGCATTAGAGGGTCCCCTGTCTAAGCCAGGGTCTCCATTATTGTTCTCCTTGTGTAGGTTCTCTAGGGTGTGGCTAGGATAACTAGAAACAAGCATCAACAGTTGGCACCATCTGTGGGAAGCAACATCAAGGTCGTTCTCACTACCGATTCAGTCACAATGGCCGAAGGAAAGAAGAAGACCTGAGCCACCATTAAAGCACCTGCACCACCTTCAGTCAACCTTTCTCTTGATATTTGGAATGTGCCTTCTCAACATCAGGCGGGGTCTACCTCTGCACCCACAGCCCCTAAGCCCAAGTCACGTAGTCGGAGTGGTCGACTTCTCTCCCTAGAAAATCAGGTCGAGGCCTTAAATGGCAACATTAACCGACTAATGCAATTCATGGAGAGGCAGAATCCCCCTCTTGGCCACGAGGCAGAGGTCGGAGCCGCCATTGAGCAGTCTCGACTACCGCGGGTTCCCCAAAATCCTCACAAATTCAGAATATAAATAGGGCATAGCCAGGCGTTAGTTCGGACCACGAGAACCGCTAAGCTCGACGCCTCTGATCTGCACCATACCTTGGAAAACAAGAGACGAGAGAAGGCCCCTGAGGTACTTCCCGAGATAGGAGAAAACGAGGTCCCCTGGGAGGTTGAGCTCAAGGAGCTACGAGGTTAGATCAGTGACATCCGCCAGGCCTATTGCGCACAAGTCCCAACTCCCATCAAAGCTATGTTAGAGGAGGCCGAGCCTCCGTTCAGTGATGATATAATGGGAGCCCAACTCCTGCTCAAATTCTAAATGCCCCAGATCACCTCCTACTCTAGGTCTGGCGATCCTGTCAAGCAATTCGAATTCAGGCATAGATGGAGCTTCACGACTCGTCGAGCTAGGTTATGTGTCAAGCCTTTTCATTGACTTGGTTAGGAGCAGTGGAAAAGTGGTATCGGCAGCTAAAACTAAAGTCCATCAGCTTATACAACTCAACAAAACATTCATCACACAATTTATTGGTGGGAAGGACAGGCGGAAACCAACAACTCATCTCCTCACCATTACCCAGATGGAGGACGAGTTGTTGAAGGACTACATCGTGAGGTTTAACTATGAAGCAATGCAGGTGAAAGGATATTTGGACCATATAGCCCTGGTCGCCATGATAGCTTATTTCAAAGAAGGGAAAATTTTCTTCTCGATCGGTAAAAACCCTCCGATGCCTTGGCCGACCTCCTCAACCGGGCCCAGAAATACTCTAATGTCGAGGAGCTTTTGAGCTTGCAAAAGGCTACCCGGAGTGCCAGGAGTTCGACTAAGGACAAAAAACACAAAGAGGAGGTGCAACTGCATGCTGTCAGCAATAAGAGGAAAAGGGATGGGGACTTAAGTAAGGGTCAAAGCCCGAGTCGAAGGCTTGAAAGTAGATTTCGTTCCTACACTCCTTTAAACGCCACCCTCGAATAGGTCCTTATGGAAGTTTGGGATAAATGGATCTTGAGGTGGCTGAATAAGATGAAGACCGATGCCGACAAGCAAGACAAGAGGAAGTACTATCACTTCCATCACGACCACGACCACTCCACCAACAATTTCTTCGACCTCAAGGATAAAATCGAAGCTCTCATCTACAACGGGCATTTGTGGGAGTATATCCATACGAGGAGAGAGGAACACTCAGACCAGAGGGCCGAACAACAAAGTTATTAGAATGATAACGAAGCAATAGGAGAGATCCACACCATATTCGACATGCCTGTAGGAGGACCCTAATAGAGAACGTCGAGCTCATGCTAGGACCATAAGTGGCGATAGCTCGGAACACCATGTTAACCTCATCTACAGACCCATGAAGGAACAAAGAACAACCCCTTGCAACTAACATTCAACGAAGAAGATGCCCGAGGAATCCACTGCCCACTTGACGATGCCCAGGTAGTGGCCATGATGGTAGCCAATCTCAAAGTGCACTGCATCCTTGTGGACACGAGCATCTCGATCGACATTCTCTTTATCATCGCTTTTGATAAAATGGGGATGAGGAGATCCCATCTCTGACCTATCCGAACTCCCTTACTTTGATTTGCAGGAGAAAATGTTATCTCCGAGGGAAGCATACTACTCCTAGTTATCACAGGAGAAGGACATAACTAAACGACGATGATGGTTGATTTCTTGGTAGTAGACTGACCCTCTGTTTACAACGTCATCCTCGACCGACCATCTCTCAATGGCATGAGGGCGGTAGTCTCGACCTACCACCTCGTGATGAAGTTCCCTAACGAACATGGTGTGGGCGAGTCAGGGGCGACCAAAACGAGGCCTGTCAGTGCTATTTTATGGCATTGAGGGCAGGAGATTGACAGAGTGTAGCGGCTGTCACGGTCTTGGATCCTCGAGATGAGTTCCTTGAAAGAGGATCCTCAATGGAAGAACTGATGACCGTGCCTATCCGTGAGGATGACCCATCTCGGACTGTGCAGGTTAGTTCGCTGCTAGCCTTAGGCCCGCTAGATGAAATTATCAACCTATTCAATCGGCATGCCGATGTCTTCATATGGTCCCACCAAGATATGCCCGACATCAGGCAATAAATCATGGTCCATAGATTAAACGTGGACCCCGACCACCGACCTGTGAGGATGAAGCGGTGTGCATTCCAGGCAGAATGGTATGTCATCATTGGGGAAGAGGTCAATAATGTTACATCTTGAATTTTCACGGCTAGAGTTTATACTCGAGCCCAAGAAAACCGGGTGCTAATAATGTATAAATTGGATGCTTTTAAAAATCGCACCTTATATTGGGATGCGTAAGTCCAGTCACGTGACTTACTAAAATAGCTTTCCCGAGGTCTTGGGAATCTGGACTACTCGAATTTTATTGTATCTGGACTCCTCTAGCTACACGTAAGTCAAGTAACTTCTAATCCACGTCAGAAGCGGAAGCAGATTGGTGTACCACACACCAGCTACTGCTGGGACGCGGATTACATACTGACAGGTTGAGTAGCAAGATTGGCTACTGAAGTGACATCACCAAGTTATGTGGGACCCACCATGATGTATGTATTGTATCCACACCATCCATCCATTTGGAGAGATCATTTTAGGGCACGATACAAAGAATGAGTAAGATCCAAATCTGGAGTGGACCCCACCACAAAAAACAGTGGGAAGAGTGACGCCCACCATTGAAACCTTCCTAAGGTCCACTATGATGTTTATCTGAGATCCAGCGTGCTAATAAGTTAAGACAGACATTAAAGAGGGGAAAACACAAATTTGGGCTTGATTAAAAACTTTTGTGGCCTTTAGAAATTTTTAATGGTGGGCATCATTCTCTCCACTATTTTCTGTGGGGAGGTCCATTCGAGATTTGGATCTAACTCATTTTTTGTCTCATGCCATAAATTGATATCTCCGAATGAATGGATGGTGTGGATACAACACCTACATCATGGTGGGTCCCACAGAATTGGTGACATAACTTCTGTAGCGTGTCTCGCTACTCAACTTGTCAGTAGCTAATTTGGTGGAAATCGGATTGCGTACTGAGTTACTCAGTACCCTCTTATCGTACTGAGTAAACTCTGTTGGGCCCACCATGAATGTATGTGGTCTATCCATGCCGTCCATCCATTTTTCCATATTATTTTAGCGGTTGAGTCCAAAATTTAATCAAACCCAAAGATCAAGCGGACCTTATCATAGGAAACAGTTGGAATAATGATTTCCACCGTTGAAACCTTTTTAGGGCCCACAGTGATGTTTATTTCTCATCAATCCTATTAATATGATCACAAGGACATGGATGAAGGGAAAAA
The DNA here is from genome assembly GCF_029962835.1 of Magnolia sinica. Classification (NCBI taxonomy): domain Eukaryota; kingdom Viridiplantae; phylum Streptophyta; class Magnoliopsida; order Magnoliales; family Magnoliaceae; genus Magnolia; species Magnolia sinica. The sequence continues at coordinate 48,871,197 of NC_080582.1, forward strand.
AATAAATATAAGCTTGATCCAACACTTCTATAGCCCCTGAGAAATTTTCAAAGGTAGATGTTCAATTCACACTGTTTCCTATGGTGTGGTCCACTTGAGGTATTTATATACTTTATTTTTATGCTCTAGCCCTAAAATTATCTTTTAAAATCATTGGATGGAGTGGATAAAATACATAAATCGTTGTGGACGCCACGGAATTTACTGGTGTAGGTACGTGTCGTGTGAGGCTGAGCATTGACGCTCCTCGAGCTCCGAGTTGTACGAACAGTTCAAAGTAGATCAAAGTTACGTGGCCCCACAGTGATCTATTTATTATATCTACACCTTTCATCTATTTTTGGAGATCATTATAGGCCACTGTCCAAAAAACGAATCATATCCAAAGATCATCTGGACCACACCACAAATAGCAGTAGAGATAATGATTTTCACCGTTAAACAATTCAAGGCCTACCATAACGTTTATTTTCCATCCAATATGTTCATAAGGTCACAAAGACCTGAATGAAGAGGAAAAAAAAATTTCATATTGATCCAAAACTTCTGTGACCCCAAAAAGGGTTTCAATGGTAGACGTTCAATCCCCCATTGTTTTTTTAGTGTGGTCCACTTGATAGTTAGATTTGTCTTATTTTTCGTCTCAAGCCTTAAGACGAGCTCGCCAAATGGATGGATGGTTTGGATATAACACATACCTCATGATCAAACCCATAGAACTTGCTGACGTAAATACAACAACTATATAGTTGGTTGAGGTACAACAGTAATCTGCTTCTGTTGGAGCCGGTTTCTTGCGAAAGAAGTTTTTTCACTGGGAACTCAGGTGGGGTAAATTCTGTGGGTCCCATCATGAGGTATGTGTTATATCCAAACTGTCCATCCATTTTGCAAGCTCGTCTTAATGCTTAGACTAAAAATAAGACAGATCTAAAGATAAAGTGGACCACACTGCAAAAAGTAGTAGGGGATTTAACGTCTACCATTGAAACCCTTTTGGGGGTTACAGAAGTTTTGGATAAACATGAAATGTGTTTTTCCTCTTCATACAGGTATTTGTGACCTTATGAACAGATTGGATGGAAAATATATGTTATGGTGAGCCCTATAAATTTTTAACGGTGAAAAGCATTATCCCGCTGCTTTTTTAGTGTGGTTCATTTGAGCTTTGGATATGATTCATTTTTTTAGCTAATTCTCTAAAATAATCTCTAAAAATTGATGAACGTTTTGGATATAATAAATACATCATTGTGGGACTCATGTAATTTGACTCACGATCCTTATAACATGATAACATCGACCCTTATTACGTTACAATCACGAACCGCGCACACGTCACGTAATAACCTCGACCCATATAACATGATAACTACGACCCAATATGACAACGACAACCCATATAACATGACAACCACGACCCACATAACATGACAACCACGACCTATATCAACCACGACCCACATATATAACATGACAACCACGACCTATATCAACCACGACCCACATAACATGACAACCACGACCCATCTAACATGACAACTACGACCCATGACAACCACAACCCGGGTGACAACCACGACCCATATAACATGACAATTACGACCCATATAACATGACAACCACGACCCCATGAAAACCAAGACCCATATAACATGATAATCTCGACCCTTGCTACGTGACAACCACGATCCATTTGAAGGGTCGTGGTTCACATGCATAATGGATCGTGGTTTTCATCAACAAAAGATCGTGACTAACAACAATGATCCATAGTGCATATGAACCACAACCCATATAACATGACAACCACGACCAAATGGCAAGGGTCATGGTTGTAATGTGGTAAGGATCGTGGTTGTAATGTAGTAAGGGTCATGGTTGTTAGGTTGATGTAATCAATAACTTGGTTATTTTTAAATAATAGGAGTCAAGGCCCACCATGGGGTGATCTGTTCCGTCCACCTTGTCGGCTAGCTCGTCGTGGGCCAAAAAGTCTTGACTCGGGCACTGTACACTTCTAACAAATATCAAAGTGAGCCTAGAAAGTTTCGACAGTCAATATTATTTTATATTTTGTGGCTCGCACGAGCGTTAGATCAGGCTAATATTTGACCTTACCCCTAAAATGACACAACAAAAAGGATGGGCGGCATGATTATACACATACATCAATGTGGGCCCATATGGGTCGTGGTTTGCTTGGGTCGTAGTTTTCATATTATATGGGCCGTGGTTATCATGTTGCATGGATCATGGTTTCATGTATTCACTTCGTTTTATACCAAACCATTAGTACCATAGCTTAAGACCCCATAATGGGGTGATCCGATCTATCCACCTTGTCGGCCAGCTCGCTGTGGGCCCAAAAAGTCCTGACTTGGGCAGTATCCACTTCTAACAAGCATCAAAGTGAGCATGAAAAGTTTCTACTGTAACCATTATTTTCTATTTTCTGGCCCACAAGAGCACCGGATCAAGTTGATAGTTGAGCCCTACCCCTAAAATGACACGACAAAAAGGATGGGCAGCATGAATTATACACATATCAATGTGGGCCCATATAGGTCATTATTTGCATGGGTCATAGTTGTCATGTTATATGGGTCATGGTTGTCATGTTGCATGGATTGTGGTATCGAGGTGTTCAGTTCCTCTTCTACCAAACCATTGGTACCATCGCTTAGGGCCCACAATGGGGTGATCCGATCCATCCACCTTGTCAGCCAGTTCGCCATGGGCCCAAAAAGTCCTAACATGGGTAGTGTACACTTCTAACAAACATCACAGTGAGCTTGAAAAGTTTTAACAATCACAATTATTTTTTATTATATGAGCCACACGAGCACTGGATCGAGCTGATATTTGGGCCTTAGCCTTAAAATGACATGGCAAGAAGGATGAGCGGCATGGATGAAACACATACATGGTGGTGGGGCCCACAGACCACCGAGCACCAGCCATTGGCTGATGGTAGGGGGAGTAGTCAATCCATCACTTTCTCGAGTTTTGAAAAAGAAGGTAACTTCTTATTCACTCTAGGACCGTACGACTTCTGAACCAAGGATAAGAGCATTTTCATCCGAAAAAATATCCAAAAGATGTCAGAAGGCCAATCTTAGGATATATGGGATGTCGTAGCTTTCTATGTAATTGACCTAAACTTTGAGGCGAGTACGGTCAATTTACCTTATAAATTTGGGGAAGGAAGTTTCCTTTAAACACGTCTCTCTTCGTGCAGCTAGCTTGTCCGTTGTCTACAGGTATGATGTGGGGTCCATCATGATTTCTTATAAAGAATTCACTTCATTTATTAGTTTAAGCCGGTCGTGTTAGGTCACGAGACTAAATATGAAGTTGATCCGAGTCTTAGATTGGCTCATCTTGAAAAATCTCATAACGGGTGTTAAAACGGACTTGATCTTAATTAACGGTCCACACTTAATGATCAGAGCCCAATTTTGAAGAAAATGTGTAGTCAAGTTAGGCAAATAATTGGACAAAGTTTGGTGGTTGATTGATGGTGAAAAAAGGCTAGATATGAAATATCATCTTTTGCATCAAAAGGAAGGATCTGGCTTAGCATTCAACGGTGTATGATCATAGATCGGGGTCCAAATTTTGTATGATGTCATGGTCATATGATGCCAAGGTGTGGTCCAAGTTCGAGTTTCGATGGACGGCAGGAAGTGGGTAGATTTGAAGATCTATATTTATAAGGAGTTGATAAGCCTAAAAAGGATATCTTCCCGCCTAAATAAAAGCCTACCAAAGAGGGGTCTTTATATTTCACACTCGGTCCATATGATGGGAAATCCAAGTCGTTCATATGAAGGGAAATATCCAACTACGACTACCCATGAGATTTCTTCACTCGATGGACACCAAAATCAATGGCTAAGGGGTTGATTTGTCGATTGGGTCACTAGCTTTTACAATGATCTAAGTTGAAGTGTATGGTTAATTTATAATACATAGGCATGATATAAAATTTTGAATTAAACAGATAGTGGGAACCATGTGATCTAGAATTCAGGGGTCTAGGTTAGTGGTATTTTCATAATTATTGTTGATTTAAGAGTTTTGTGAAATTTAATGGTTCTACATGGTTATATGCACCTTTCCAAACAATTCTTACAAAAGAACTTTTATTTAAATCATTATGGATAAGGAGTTATTGGCCAATTCATTTAAGGGAAGGTATATACGTCAAATCACATGATGGATGGTCTTGTCTCAAAATCAATAGTCAGATTGCTGGATCTATGAATGGAGATCATTCTTAATGGTTAGATTTGTGTAAGGGAGTAGATGTAAGGTTAGGATAGATGGATTTGCATCGTACACATGTACATACTAGGTTACGTCTTATGGTAACAGTTGAGAACTTTCAATACTCGGTATTAAAAAGTTTGGGGTGTAACAGTGCTCACATCCATGATGGGTTGAGTATCCAGGATAAGAAAATCTACTCGATAGTAGAATTTATCAACTTGGACCAACACATCCTCAATCATCCCTCTCGGTACACAAACCGAGTGATCGGCAAGTTGTAATGTGGTCCTGTTGGATTTTAATTCACCTAGACCTAGTTGTTCATAGATTGAGTAAGGGATCAGATTTACACTTGCTCCTAAGTCAAGAGGTGCATGCTCAATCCGGTGGTTCCGAATTACATAAGTGATGGTTGGGCTACCAGGATCCTTGTATTTTTGTGGCACATCTTGCTTGAGGATGGACCTACATATGAAGGAATTTGTTTAATGACATCCAGTAGAGGGATATTGACCTTCACTTGCTTAAGTACCTCTAGAATATCTTGAGAGTTAGATAAAGGTTTTGGTGCAATCAATCGTTGAGGGAATGACACAATCGGCTTACATACTTTTCCCGGTTCTTCTTCTTGTGGAGCACTACTAGGTTTATCATTCTTTTCTTCTTCCGGATCCTTAGATTTTTTAGACCTTGTTGGAATAGATATGTTAATTATCTTCCCACTCTTAAGAGTGGTGATAGACTTGGCTTGCTCCATTTCATTTGAAGAGCTTAAGTCACTAATTTCGCATTGCGGTTTTGGATTTGGGAGGGGTTGGGCTGGAAGCATCCTTTCTCCCCACTTGCTAAGTGTGATTCAATCCTTTAAATGGACGATGTAAACATTTTCATTATTGTTTTGAGATCCTGGAATGCTTGCACCGTATTCTGGTTGAATAGCTCTTGGTTTTGCATGAATTTTTGAACTGTATCCTCTTGAGGCCTCTTTTGATTTAAGAATTGTGTAAGGGCCTCTTGTGGGTTGGCCACTTGTCCATTCCTCCAATTGAAATTTGGATAATTCCTCCACTTGGAGTTGTATGTATTTGAGGTGGGTCCTTTGAAAGGTCTTTGGTAGTTATTCACAATATTTGATTGCAAGCACAAATACCACAAATAACTTCTGTATCCTTATCAGGTTTGATACGTTCTGCATTCTTAAGTTCCATAGCCTCGACTTTCCTTGTAAGATTGGCCACCCTTGCACTCATATCATCTTCCTCTTTCAAAATATAAATTCCTCAACTTTCCTTTGATTGAGTAGGCTTAGAAGTGATGGGTCTTGGGGTGGTATCCAATGATTGCTTGTTTTTTACCAATTGATCAAGGTAATCCCACACATTATTGGCCTCCTTGTTCATGAATTCACCATTAGACATCATTTCTATGAACTGGCGCATGGGTGAAGTCAATCCGTTATAAAAAAAACTTATTGTTTGCCATATTTCGTAGCCATGATGTGGACACGAATTCGTGAGATCCTTGAACCTTTTCTAGCATTAGAAGAAGGTTTTTTCCTCTTTCTGGGTGAAGTTCATGATTGCCTTCTTTAAAGTGTTAGTTTTATGAATTGAGAAAAACTTTTTGAGAAATTCCCGAGTCATCTCGGCCCATATGCCGATAGATCTTGTCTTTAAGGAGTGCATCCATGTCTTAGCCTTCCCCTTCAGTGAGAAGGGAAATAATTTTAGTTGCATTGTGTCTTCAGACATATTTGGAAAGTGTTATGTGGCAATTATCTTATCAAACTCTTTAATGTGCAAGTATAGACTTTCAGATTCTAGCCCATGAAACTTAGGAAGGAGTTGTATCACTCCTGGTTTAACATCCACGTTACCTGCATTTAATGGGAATATCATGCAGGAAGATGTACTCACCCCCACCGATTGTAAATAATCTCATAGAGTATGAGGCAAGGGTGCATGATGCACCTCATTCTCATCTTCAACTTTCTCAACTGGATGTTGAGGTTGATTTGCAGCCATAACTTCAATTAATTCAGAGGATCTCAAGTAGTGTCTTATCTGGTGATGGATAGGCAACCCTTCGACTAATCCTCCTTCGCTCAAGAGATGAAGAGTGTTGTCATGAACCCACTTGGGCATGAAACACTTGCAGCCCTTAAATTCTAAATAACTAAAACTTAAGAAAAAGAAAACTAAAATATATAACAAATAAGAAATCTAAAAAGATAAGAGAGATTTGGAGAGAAGTTACGCGATTAAAGTTACTTTGTTAGGATTCTACAAAACAGAAAACAAAGTTTCTAAAAACAATTTCAGAAAATTCTAAAATAAAATACAGTAGAAATTAACCCTAATCTTAACCTAATTCGAATACTAATTAATCTGAGAAAAACGTAACCGAAGTCCCTAACAATGGCGAAAAAACTTGTTCACAACCCTAAGTGTGGGGTCGCAATGTAATAATAACTTGGAGAGACTGAGGTCGAATCCACAGGGACTAAACTTATACATATTCTGAAAATAACTAGAACTAAAACTAAAACAAGATCGAACAAAAATTCTGGAATAGTGGAAAGTAATTGTGAATAAATTATCAATAATCAAAAGGGAACTGGAGTGCTAAGAATCCACTTGTAGCTATCAGGACACTATCTCACTTAATTCAATAAACACCACTGGAGTCGAAGTCCTATCCTATCCAGTTGGAAAATCAGCAATTAAAGCATAATTTGAACTTCTCATTGAATTAGTTCACATATGAAGGAGTGTTGTGATGATTGGTGTTCACTCCCCAAGTATAGGGTTGTGATGTAGTAATAAACTCGGTAAGACCGAGGTCGAATCCATAGGGATTGAAACTTGTACGTTTCCGGAAACTAGGTAGAAATAGAACTAGCCTAAGATGCAATCTAAATCAAATAGAATTTAAGGAATAATTGTGGAATAATTATCTAAAACTTAAGGAATTCAGAGGAAGGAAACTAGGGATTCAGAAGATCCACTTGTAGAGATCAGGGAGATCTTATGCCTGCTTCAAAAATCATGGAAATCAACTAGACTTTTTTTGATATAGTTTTCAAGAGATGACAGGTATATGAATTAGAATGGATTCCATCACCAAACCATGCCCAGGAGACAAAGTAAACAACAGAACTAAACTAATTACCAACCAACCAACAATGTATGAAGTTCAGGAAGGGTACTGTCATCCTACCATGCCCATGGAACAATGATGAACAACAGGGCTTCCTGACTTCATAAACATAAAAAGGGGAAAGAAATACTCAAAGCCATTGCAAACCCATTGTAATTTCAGTCACAACAGTCCGTTAAAGACTAAGAAAAATATTCCTTTAATAATCAACTAAATCAAATTCAGTTTATGAATTTTAAATTAAAGGCACAAAATAGAATCTCCCATCTTGCTACAGGCTTCACCTCTTAGCCCTAGCTAAGAGGTTTAGCCACACATGAATGGGCTGAACCTAAAAAAGAAAAGAAATATAAAGGAAAAGAAAAAGAAACCAAGCTCAGCTCACGTGCACTTAGCAAAGCCTCCCCTGCACTCTCTCACGCTCGGATTACAGCAGCAAAGCCTCTGTTCATCTGCAGCTCTCCCCTTCCTCTCTTCCTCCTTTTTTTTTTCTTCTCTCTCACGTCTTTCTTTTATAAGACCCCCCTAGGTCGGTCCACTGGCAGCGTGGAGAGGTCCAGTCGGAGAAGGACTCTGTGCGCAAAATACCGTCAGCCGCACTCCTTGCGCAGAAAAAAGAAAACTCCTCTGCGTAAATCTTGCTACGCAGTTAAGAAAACAACGCTTTCTACTCCCACTTTTCTTGCTTTCTTTCTAAAAGGAGAACATCCTCTGTGAGATTTTTGGCAGACCTACATGATGAACGGTTCAGATCAACCGTCCGATCGTCCCCAAGAGCGCACAACCCGCCGTGAAAATCGGACAGCGTCCGGCTGCGAAACAGAGTGCGTTACGCACTTACGCTATCTGATGGTGGGGCCCACATAGCTTTTGTTTTAGGAAATCCATGCCGTCCACTGCATTCTGCTCGAAAAACCAGGCGGGAATCACTGTTTTTGGATCAAAATCGATGTGGTCCATGGATGCTTTCATTCAGCCGTTCATCCCACATTTTGGGTAATATTCTCCTGTGTATGCGAGCATAAATCAGGAAAGACCTTATATGTACGGTCGGTTTGACCCTCTGAAACAGATGGACGATCCCGATCATCTTGTTGGTGGCCTATACTAAGATGGCGGACGGACAGTTTGTCCGTCTGTTGTAAACAGACGCGGGCTCTACTGCGTTCGGGCGAAAATTTCGGTCAAACGCACGTTTGACTGTTTCCTTTGCTTGGTGCACTGCGAGTGCACAGCTCCTGTGCACTCCCACGTACGCACGGTGGGTCCCAGCCTCATGCATGTGAGAAATCTGATCCATCCATCCTCTTTTTCATTTAATTTAAGCAGTTGGGACCAAAAATGGAGCATATCCATACATCAGGCGGGACCAAACTCAAGATTTTAGGGCTGATCTGTCCGTTGGGACACTTCCATAGGTACTGAACAGATGAAATTTGACGTGTACGGTTAATTTATGGTCCTCAGGCCACGTATGGAGTTTCGAACTGATCAGATGGTGGGAACCCTATGATCTTGCATTTTGGACACTTTTCAGGCCACTTGAGCTTCAATTTCTCGATTTTCTTGGATCCCTGGCGTGCAAATCTATCGATCTTGGTCTCCTAGGGTCCGTCGCTTGCCTTGGTGACTTGAGATCGTTAAATCCATACTTTTAGTACCCTTTCCCAGTCCAGGCTCGTGTATACGCCTTGCATCACAAACATGATTAAATCAGGCCGATAAACAGTACTATGTTTGTAAATCCTGGCAATAACTAGGGTCTGATATGCAATATTCGACCCTCAATAATTGGATGGGAATTCATCCATCCACCATGCCCAGGAGATAAGGGTGAATCACGAATTTCACTAATTCCACAATCTCAAAACAAAAAAAAAGATATTCAAAGCTATCGCAGCATCTATTATAATTTTAGTCACAATAAACCATAGAAAACTAAAAATATTCCTTAAATTCAAATTAGAAATCAATGAAGTTCAACATAAATAAGAATTAAAGCAAGATAAACATCCCAACACGCTACAAGCTTCACCTCTTAGCCTTAGCTAAGAGATTAGCCATCCAAAGACATGATTGAAACCAAAACTCTTAAATAAAACATAAAAACTAACTAGAAGAAGAAGATTGGGGAAGAGGAAGGACTCTTTGAAGTTCTCCAACAATTTGCTCCACTCTTCCAACACTAATTCGTCTTTAGAACTCCTTAAAGAATCCATATTTATAAGCTTTGCTTGTACCGACTTTGAAACTGCCTCAAATTTACGCAGCAGAGTTACGCTTTGGTTGGACCAAAGCCACCTTCAGTCGGACCGAAGTTGAGTTCAAGTTGTGACAGGATTCTATTTTGGTAGTTGCCCGATTTCGGTCATACCGACTTGGGTTTGATCGGACTGAACTTAAGTTTTGGTCGGACCAAATTATCCTTTGGTTGGACTAAATTAACTCCTTTCAGCACATGAGCTTTTTGTAGACTTTCGGTCTCACCGAATCCTTCATTCGGTAGGACTGAACTGGGTTTTGGTCAGACCGAATTATCCTTTGGTCAAACCGAATTAGCTCTGAATTTCATCGTTGGTCACTGGACTGTTTTGAGCGATTTCGATCGGACCGAATTTGTTTGTTTTTCTACTACGAACTTTGTAATCTTCTCCGGTCTTCCTTCATCCATTGTACTTGGTTTTCTTGGATCTTGAGGTCTTGAAATCTTCAATCTTGGTCTCTTAAGATCCACTTCTTACTTTGGTGATTCTTGAGCATCAAATCTATGCTTTTAACATTCTTTTCAATCTAAGCTCTCAAATTCTCATCGCAATACAAACATGTGTAAAATATACCCATTAAGCATTATCATGTTTATAAAACCAAAATATAAACAGGTGAAAATATGCAATATTTGACACAACACTGACCGATCAAGTAATCACTCTGGTCGATGAACTTGGGATTATTCTTCTAGATGAAGCAGAAATACTTGAATAAGAGATATCTCGATTAGCTGAAACTACTCCTGGTCGAGGTACATAAATTCCAATGGCCGACGTCTCCACTCCACTAGTCCCATTGGTTAATGATTTTCATGCATTGTCTTCCTCTAAGGAATTGCTTCTTGTAGAAGGCACATTATCTTTCTTTGATCAAGCCTTCCCATATGACATCATGGTGGTTGAGTCTTCTACACATTCATAAAAAATTTAGTAACTTCATGAAGAATTATAAATTGTAATTTATTCTGGTACTGCTGACATCATTGCATTAGGATCGATCAAGAGACTTAACTTCCTCGTTCACCGATATTAAACTCTTACTCGATTGGAAGAATCCTTGTCGGTCGACCTACCTGCACTTAATGAATTTATAAGCTTGATTTATCAACACCAAGATATACTCGTTGCGATTGACAGACTTCAAGCTTAGCATTTGGCCATCACCCTCAAGATGATCATGATAATAACTACTAGGGAGAAACTTGTAGTATACAATGACCTAAAAGACTTGGATGCATCCTTGACCAATCTAAAGGCTCAAATCTCGATAACGAAAGATAAACTGATATTACAGAAGGAAGAACAAAAATATTTGACCGAGCAGAAATATGGTCACAAGGCTAAAATCAATCAATTGGGTGCCTTTATGCAATAACATACTCCATTAATTTGTGAGATTGCATGCTTGGAAGTCAAAACTAAAGCTTCTCTCCATTGACAGGAACTCAAGTGGTCGAAACTTAAAAAAGCAGTTGCATCTTTCTCATCTTTCAATTTCTGATTGCATTGTACTCATCTTTTATCGGTCTTGTAACTTCTTTATTGTCAATACAATTGACAAGAAAACTTGCTCCTCGTTTGTATTGTTTTTTCTCTGGTACTCAGCCCTTTTTCTCCTGTGTGCATAATTGTATTAATAAGAAGTTATTCATGAGAAGTTGTGTACCTGTTAGTTTCCTCACCCTTAGAAATGTTTTATACAATTAATGAGGCACATGCCTCATCTTCAGGTGTGATTCTTCATCTTATATGCCTATTTAAAGGAATCTCTAGTGTTATTCATCTGCACACCCAAATTTCCTTTCTTCTCATCTTCAAGCATTCTTTCTTTTTATTATGGCTGCTACACCCATGCCCATTGTCCATCGGGCTCAAAGGTTTTTGAGAGAAATCCTTGCTATAAATATAAAAACTTTCCCTTATTCCACCCTTCAATATGACATTTATCCATTCATTCACGACCATCGTTTCACTGCTAGGGATAATGCTCCCTTGATTGAAATTCTGGATGGTTTGATAAAATTCTAGAGCATCGGCGATGCATACTTCATTGCCAGGAAAGATCTGGAAGAAGTTGATGCTCATGTGAATGAGTGTGCTATTATTCATATAGAGGAAAACATACTTTCCGACCAATATGATTAGGCTTGGTACAACCGCATACACTGGACTCAACAACTTTACTTTAACAACGTGATGCTGAGAACTCTGCAAGTTTAACATATAGAAATCATTGACGATCTCCAAGAGATTGAACGAATCGATCCTAGAAGATGTCCAGAATACTCTTAGACACTTTGAACCTCATCAATTCTCAAGTCAACCTCTCCCAAGCTCAGTCGCATGAGAGCAATGAACAGAAGAGAGAACCGGAGCACAAAGCCAATATCATCAGTCGCTACATCAACCAAGTCCTGCGCTTTCTTGGCCGAGTTCAGGAAAGTAGAGAATCCTAGAAGGCTTGAAGGATAATAGTTGAACTCGTAAGAGAACACACTATTAAAGAATTTGATAAGAGGAGCTCTCCAATCATCGTCACTTACCTCGACCAGGAAAACTTCGTTAGTTGATTTCCACTAAAAAGTTGAGGATAATGACTTCCTTTGAACATTCACCATTCTTTCTTTAAATCCTTATGCGATTTAAAACCCTAATGTTAATTGTGCTATTTTATTGGCATCGGTATTATTTTCTCAAGTTATGTGTTTTAACTCGACTTCATCAAATCTACTTAGCAGCTATATCGCCAACATGTAATAGACTTTAAAGTCGTACTTGAACAGTTAAACAAATCAATGAGCTAGTTTATTATTAACAAAGAATCACCCATAATTAATATCTCCTTTGCTCTTAAATTGGTCAACAATTCTAGACCAATTATCAAAGCTTCGTATTTAGCTTGATTATTGGTACAATTAAATTCAAGTTGGAACAAAAATTCTTATTTTCTACCAACTAAATTGATCAGAATGATCCTTGCTCCCGATCCTATGTTGGTCCTTGAACCATCAAATATTAGTTTTCAGGGTGACTGATAAACCACATACAAGTCTTAGGCCTCTAAAGGAAGTCGACCTTCTATATCTGAAGGATGATTGACTAGAAAATCTACTATGGCTTGTCCTTTTAGAGCCCTTTATGACACATAGACTAAATCAAACTCGGATAATGCGAGAATTCACTTGTCAATTCGAAAATTCAAAATTGGCCGATTTAATATATATTATTATATCAGTTATTACAATTACGTTGGTTGTTTGGACTAACAAATAATGTTATAATTTTATTGCCGCAAAATACAATGATAAACACAACTTTTTCATAGTAGAATACCTCTTCTTGGTATCTAAAAATGTTTGTTTAAGATAATAAACCATACGCTCTTTTCGGGCATCGTCGTCTTGCTCTAATAAAGCTCCAATCGACTCTACCAAAGCTGAGATATACAACTTTAGTGGTCGACCCTTTACTAATGGCATTAACATTGGTGGCTTAGAAAAATACTCTTTAATGCCATCGAAAGTTAATTGATCCTTTGCCTCCCATTTAAACTTATCCCCTTGTTTTAGCTTCAACAAAGAAAGAAACACGTTAGTTTTTCCAACATAATTAGATATAAATTGTCGCATAAAATTAACCTTGTCAAGAAATCTTTATAATTCAGTTTTAATTCGCGGCAGCCGAGCTTCTATTATTACTCGTGCCTTATGCTGATCAATCTCAATTCCAATCTGATGTACCATAAAATCGAGAAAATTTCTGACCAATACACCAAAAGCATATTTTAGAGGGTTCATTTTCAATTTACAAATCCTTATTCTCTCGAATAACTTTCGTGAATGGTTGATATGCTCGGTCAAGCTGATTGATTTGACCACTATATCATCAATATGATTTTTTATGAATTGGCTAATCATATCATGTAAAATGCTGTTCATGGCTTTAGCATTTTAAGCCCAAAAGGCATTACAACCCAGCAAAACATACCTAAAGGACTAGGATATTTAAGGATTGTCTTTGAGAAATCATCTACTATAATATTTATTTGATTATATCCTAAATGACTATTCATAAAGGATACGATACCATTTGATGCCTAGCTGATCGATTGATCAGTTGATCGCCCATAAGCATGGGATACTTGTCCCTTGGTTTGGCTCGATTTAAATTTTAAAAATCAATGCACATTATGAGCTTAATGATTTTCTTAATAACTGGTACTATTTTCTTAATAACTGATTAGTTGATTGCCCATAAGCATGGGAGTTGTAAAGATTTATGAATTCCATTTCAATAAACTTCTTTCGAAGCTTGAATTCCAGTCCATCTTGAGTCAACTGGACAAATTATGCATCGGTCATAACTACCTTGAATTGGCTTTTTGCTCTTTTAAACCGAACAATATAATTCTCGAACAACCTAGTTATTGTTGAAAACAAGTAAGATCGACCATGTAAATTTCTTTATTATTATAAAAGAACTAAGTATGAATTTTTTTCTTCTATTTCTTATCAATTTTGTATGGAATTTGATAGCAAATTAGAATACTAAGTAAAGGCTAACCCAGTGAGTGAATGACCAAATAACTATAATTTATAATACTCATTATTGGCTAATTCTCTATATTGTATGGTAAATCGACTTATGTGTTCAATATTACATTGACCCTTATCACTTGTAAATAATGTAAAGTCAGGTCGATAGTTCCTTGACAATGGATATTGCAGATCAATCCAATTAGGATATGACTTATGATAAACCGGAGTAATGGTTCAGTCGAGAACTTAGCCTTCTACTTCGTAAACTAGTTGAATAATTTCATTACGCTCCCAATATTGTTGTGCAACAACTGGAGGTACTTCAGGGCCATCTTGATATTGTTCTTCATTATACGATTGAATTCTAAGAAAGGGTTGCCCTCTAGGTATCTATTAATTCCTGACTTTATGAATCATATTCCTATTTTCACGTCCAGGACATCTGAAATCTACCGATGGTGGTGAATTTCACATGTCTTGGACATGAATACATTCAGGACATTTGAAACCTATCGGTATTAGTGAATTTTGCATATCTTGGATTGGACTAAGGATAGGAATAGGTCGTGTGTTTTGCTATAATGGAAGTGCCTGTGCCATCGGTTGGATTGGTGGTACAGGTGCTCGATTTTTAACAGAATTTGCATCGGTCTATTGCTGAGGTGCAACAAGTGCTCTATCAATGAATAAAGTCACCAATTGATTCATGCAATCGGTGTGGCCGACTATCCACCTATTGAAAGCTTTAGTTTGAATTCGCAAGTGTTTTTTCTGAACTCGCGATAGTTCTGCGATGTGTTAAATCCCCATTTGCATATCAACCATCTCAGCTAACATAATCTCAAGAGGTTCAACCCGAGAGGTCGATAGTCTATCTAGATTTGGAGGAACATGCACCAAACTATGTGGTGGATATTCTTGCTTGGGCACTTGTTAGACTTGAGCCTCCTCCTCATGAGCAGGAGGCTTGTTAGCCACAATAACGACTATTGAAGTATTATGTCCACCCCTTTAGCTGATGATTCTGAATGATTACTGCACCGATAAATATACTTGTATCAGCCAAATGTTATAATAACCAGGTAATTTGTAGTCACACCGGGTGTGCCAAAAATTGTTGGTTGCTCGGTTTATTTTCTATTGTATGTGCATACTAGAATCGATACAACGGATCGATCTAAACCGATTAACTTTGACCCTAATTGCCAAAATAAGCAGATACATCCAATATAAACATATATGACCAGATTATGAGAAGTTTGGTCCCTTACTCAACAACTTATAGAAGTTTATAACTATCAGACAATAATCAGAGGGTAAGGTTCTTCCTCTAAAGATGGGTTACTTTGTGCCTTCTAAAAGAAATGACTTTCAGAATACCAGTACAAACCAAACAAAAGAAAAACTCACAATCGGTCACTAGGAGGAACTGCAAGAATGCATCTCTTGAAAGAATTTCTTGATATTGGATAAAGAACAAATCCAATGTATGAGCGTAGACTTGGATTACAACAAAAGATTACGTATAAGAATCATCACTACTCTGATGAAAAGCTGAGATAACAGATAAATTGATAAATTTAATTGGTTGTTATAGTTGATTTCTTTTTTGAGATTTTGAGATATCTTACTTCGCTGACTTCCTCTGTCTTCCTCTGTTATTAATGAAGTTTTGTTGCATCTTTTTCTTTCAGATCCTTCCTCTAGTATTGAAAAGGTTGTAACAGTCCAAAAGCCTTTTTAGATTATTCTCTTTTATAGATTATTCTTTTAGTACATTTCTCTTTACGTAGCCTTGGTCGCCTTTTATATCTTAAAAAACTCAACCGTGTTTCTTATATATCAACCACAACACTCCGTCAACCATCCATGGACATGTAGAAATAGATTTATGCCGGCCGTGATGCTGTGAAAAGTGCTCTAAATCTTTGAAATTGTTAAAGATCTTTTTATACACTTCCTATTACTCATGCAATGCCGTCGCACTTTTATTGGCTTTCTCATAATAGCCAAGAATAGGGTCCATTAGCTACACACATGCAAACAGAGAAAGAGATGTTCCATTGCTCTCAAACCGCTACAAATTATAGTACACCTAGTTGCATCAATTCACTTGGACAGTCCATTCGGTTGATTTGAACGGTCTGTTAGGTCCAAAAGAAATTTCACAGGTATCATGCAAAATATTAATGATTGACGATATAATCCATCTTTGATTGTGGCCTTATTTTCCACAACAATCCATTTTCAAATGCATGGATAGGATGGTTTCAATTTCCTAACAGAGGTAATTCTTTAGAAGCCATAACAGGCCCCAATAAATTAGATAGATTAAATTGTTGATTTGATCTACTTTGTTGTAATTATCTGGACGTTCATTCTAAAGACTATTGATGAATGGTTCATATTTGTCATATTGGTGTGGCTTTTGCGTGAAGGCTGATGAAATGTGTGCTAAACCTAACAAAATGGTCACCCACGAGTAGTGCTCGTAGAAGACCTTACATGCACTTACTATAAGGTCAAGCTCGGTGGACCCCTATGATGTGTCGGAAATCCACCCGGCCCATCAGATGCATCTCCCCTCATTGTTCCTGGAGCCCAAAATCTAGAGTGATCCATGACTTACGTGGAGCGAACCATAGTAAAAATATAGAGTCAACTTCAATCCATTAAAACCTTTCTGATTGTCTGTGGGGCCCGCTAAAATTTGGTTGAGTGATATGACCCATCCATTGTGTACATCCACCTAGATGAGTGGTTCGACCAAATTTCAGGCCAATAAAAAACACAGTGGACCCCTTGAAATGGTTTAAGATGTTTTATATATGATTTTGCACTGCTCCAAATGATGTGGCCCACTTGAATTTGGATAAAGCTGTTTTTTTTTTTTTTGGATATCCCTGGCTTAGGAGTGGTGATAGTACTAAGTGCATTGTTCAGATACGTATGCATGAAATATTATTTAACTAACATAAGTATAAATTTGATTTTTCTTTACAGGTATGATTGATCCACTGAATTTCGAGGTCAAGACGTCCAAGGATCTAAATTTCAAAAGTCCTATTGTACCAGAGAATTATAAAACTTGCATTGACTTCCTGAAGCTATTGGAAAATACAATCAGGATCATTGGTAATAATTTTCTTATCTTCTTTTCTTATTTTTTTTTTAAAATTTTAAATTATTTTTTTATCTTTTCATAAACGAGTCACCTTTCCATTATAGCATGGATGAAAATACATCATTTGTATTGCTTGTGGAATTCTTTTCTAACCTAAACATGTCATTTGTGATGATACGGAGGTAATGATAATATGTTATTTTCAAACTTAATGCTAAGAACATAAATTATTGCTCCTTTCAAAAGAATGGTTATGTGTGTGTGTGTGTGTGTGTGTGTGTGTGTAAAGTGAATTAGAATCATATGAGGTGACCCTGTATTAGGGAGATGTGAAAGGAGAAAGAAGAACCTTGATAATCTTCTAGTCAAAATCTATTATGGTCTTAGATCCCAATCCTATTCCACTTTATTTGGATTGTTCACCTACATTTTAGGGTGGTTGGGAGTATGGCTGGTAGATGGGTTGGATTCTCTCTCCTTTTCCTCTTTCGTTTTCTTTCTTTTCCTTTATTTTCTTTTCTCTCTCTCTCTCTCTCTCTCCCTCCAAAGGTTTCGGCAACTCCAACAACTGTCTTTTAATGAGGGAAAGGGGTCTCTTTTTATCAAAGTGTCAGCTAAAGATACTTTGATATTGAGGGTTACTCTTACTCTTGCATTGCGATTGACAATGACGAACCTGATTCTTATAAAGATGCATTAGTCTTCAAATTCAGTTAATTGAATGATTGTCATAGATGAGGAGATTGCCTCAACGAAAAAGAATAAAGTCTAGGAACTTGTAGATCTTTCTTTCAATTACAAAAAAGATACATAACGAATGGGTACCCAAGATAAAAAAGAAAACAAATGGTAGATTGGACAAGTATAAGGAACGGTTGGTTGCTAATTGTTTCACATAGAAAAAAAGGCATTAATTAAGAGGTGACCTTTTCACCCGTTGTAAAATTATTATCAATCCGCATAATCTTGTACATTATTGCGATTTTTAAACTTAGATTTATATAATATGGATATGAAGACCATATTCTTAAATGGTGACTTGGATGAAGATATATATATATATATATATATATATATATATATATATATATATATATATATATATATATATATATATATATATATATATATATATAACAACTTAAGATCAAAAGAGAGAAGATTTATGTATTGCATAAATGTTTAAATCGATATGTTGGGCTAATGCAATCTTCAAGATAGTAGTATATGAGGTTTTACTTTGTAATCACCACTTTTGGATTCACATGACTCAAAAAGATCATGGTATATATATGAAGTGGTATGAAAGATCTTTTTTGATATTATCTCTATTTGTAAACGATATCCTGCTAGCTGGTAATAACATGCAACTCTTGATAATAACTAAATATTGATTTTTTTAAAAAATTTGAGATGAAAGATCTTGGTGAAGCTAACTGTATTCTCAAGGTAAAAATCATCAAGGACTGCCTTAGAAAATTCTTAGGCTTGTTTTAAGCTATCTATATATAGAAGATCTTAAAGCGGTTCAAGATAAAAATAAATAAAAAGACTGTTGAAACCCAGGTGGAGAAAACAACCAAGCTAGATAGGAAATTGTGTCTCCAAATTGAAGCTGAGAAATTGGCTTTGTTCTCAATACCCGAGACTATCTCATTAGCAAGCCTTCAAATATATATTTCTTTATATCACAGGAGCTAAGGACCTAATGCTTTGTTATAAAGGCACAAATCTCAAGTTTAAATGATGTTCAAATGTTGTCTAGGGTAATGACATCGATGAGGAAAAATCGACTTTGGATGTCTTCGCTCAGAGGGGGAGCTATCTCATGGTAGACCAAGAAGCAATCATCCACAACCCTTTTATCTATGAAGGCTGAGTATGTATATTGCATGTTATATTGTAGTTTATGAATGTGTATGGGTTCGTAGATTCTTACTGACTTTGGGTGTTGTACCAAGCGTTCGTAAACCTATAACATTGAGAACAAGTAACACCATGGCCAATGACTTGGCAAATGATCCCAAACACCTTCAAAAGTCCAAGCACATTAAGATTAAGTATCATTACGTCCGTGATCAAGTGAAAAATAAGAAAGTCACCCTCAATTACATTCCCAGCAAGGAGATGATGATTGATCCTGTGATAAAGCCTATTATTAGATATCTATTCTAAGTTCACGTTAGGTAGATGAGATTGAGAAGAGCTTGAGTGATATACTTGTATCATGTACCTTTTTTTTTTTTTTTTTTTTGATTTATGAATAATACATTCTTTTTATTCAGTATTGAACACTAATATTAACTAGGTGTGTAGATAATCAACATTTACCTCGAGATCATTTAAGATCTCTAACTTTGCCGGCTGGCAGCTCACTCACTCACATGAGTTGACCAACCTTGAACGTATAAGAGAGGTGCATTTAGGGTGATTTTCATACAGTAAGGTATGAACCATCCTTTATTATGAATGATAGAGGATGAGGATATGAGTGGCTCATATTCGCCTTTTGTCTTAAAAGGTTGATGACAAGTCTGATTAAGTTGAATAATATAATCATGCCATTACTCTTCATATGGTCAACATCATGGCCTGAATAAAAGCTAGGTCGTGAGGATATGAGATGAGCCATACTTCATTTGAGAAGACTTGCATATTGTAGACCTGTGGCATATATTGTAAGCACGTGTTGAGACCTTTTACCTATAGTTTGCTTTGATTTAATCTAATCATTATAACGTGCGAGTAGCCAATTCCATAGGTGATTATTTGTGTCCTTATCTACTATCCTCTTGTATACAAGCTGATGAGATTGAGTGTTGTTATTTTAGTGTAGGACGATGAAAGACCCTTGATTGGTCCAACTTGGTTACGCTAGGAAAATGTCTTGAGCGATTCCAAATTACATATTTGAGTGGAAAAGATCCTATGATAGCTACACCAAGTTTCTAAAACTATTAATATGTGCTTGAAGATTTATCTGCTGGTAGAATCAAGGTTTTTCTTTTTTAATAGATATTTACAAATATTAATCTTTTTATAAGTATGTGTATGTGTATTATTCTAAAAGGATTCAAATTGATGTATGCGAAAAATAAAGTTTTAAAATAACACGATAAGTTGGATGAGTGCGTATATTGGCCAGGTACTCAAGATCGGGAGTTAACTTCATTCAGTATGGTTATACGGATTACGACAAGTATTATAAAGCTTGGGTTATTGAGTGTTAGGTAGGTAATCATTTAATACTAAAACACTTGTGAGAAGACAACAATGTTTCAGCTAGTCCCACTCCTCTAAATCTTTTGATCCTGATGTTTGATTTTGATTGTTATGAGACAATCTAACGCACAACCTTTTTTGTGTCCATCCCATAACTTGATTAAGTGGAAGATGTTGGACTTGGGCCCGTGGGGTCCACTTGTGGACAACAACTAGTGAGTGGGTTCCACAAGAGTTTCCTTCCTTATCCGCGTTTTCTTGTAGTGATTTAAAAATGAATTTCAAATTTAATTTTAAACTTAGAATAGATAAGGAGATCAAATGAGACCGGATAACCTCCAGCTTCATCCAAACGTCTGATGCTTCCCTGTAAATAACATATCGTGCATGTCCATCCTACCTGTCCCTTACACAATCTAAACCTACTACCATAGTGGTTAGGAAGACCACTAGACATGTACCGTTCATCTTCGGCTTTCGTAAAGGTTCCAAATCATATAGACCATCTTATCTCATCGGCTCACTCTTTAAAGTCAATTTTCAATGGTATTAAAGCGACTCAATGGTGGATTTTTGATATGATGTTGAATGAATCATATTAAGGTTTATTAATAAATATGAAATTTTATTATTTTTTAGCCCTTTTATTTTATTAAATATATCTATCATCTGTGTCTAATTAATCCCATTTTCATTATTCCTCTTTTGTACATCAATTTAAAGGACACACACACACATAAAGGAGATTAATTAGACACAGAGAGTCACAGGTATCTAAATAGAATTTAAATAACTATAGAGAACATGAAGGTTTTTACTTATAAAAGTAAAACCCTTGTTTTAAAGGAATATATATATATATATATATATATATATATATATATATATATATATATATATATATATATATAGACACTGGTGATCAATGTATTTAATAAAATAAAAGCATTAATAGAAAAATAATAAAATATCAATTTTATTAATAAATACCTACTTACCTCAATACAATCTATTTAGCGTTAAATTGGAGGTATGCCTCTAAGTAGCTTTGATACCACTCAAAGTTGGCCTGGAAGAGTGGGTTCGTAAGATCAGACGGTTTACACGATTTGGAACCATCGCAAAAGTTGAAGATGAATGACATATGTCCAGTTGTCTACTTTACCATTATAGGAGTACAGAGGTCTAATCACCCTTCAAATTTTATGGTTAAGATGGACCTGGATTATGATCAACGGTTTAAATCATGTAAAGGATGGGTAGGATGGATATAAATGATATATTATTTACTGTCTTTATTATTATTATTTTTAATCTCTGGACTGTCATAATTATAGGATGCTTTTCAGGAGAGAACCCATTCCCATTTTGCTGGGAAGCTTTGGGATTTTGGCTTAAGATTATTCAGTCTCATCCAATCTCTTTATCCAATCTAAGCTTAAAGTTAAATTTAAAATTCAACTTTAAACCACCCAGAAAAAACGTGGATAAAGAAAGGAGAGAAAATCTCGTGGAACCCACCTCATGGGCCCAGTCCAATGCAAAGCTAGCTTATCCTACATTCAACACTTGAAATAATGTCCATAGTCCATTGATGAGTAGGCATTGCGCTGAATGATTGATTTCTAACATTTGTTCGGTGGAAGGTTTTAGGTGGCCCAAATATTTCCACCACAGATGTGGAACCTTCCACCTTAGAGACAAAATTGGTATAGCTTCAAGAATCATACGAGGATGACTTGTTTTTCTTACATCTATTCGGCATTGAGGATCCTATCATGTTTTCCCCTCCAAATATAACAAGCCATGACAAGGAAACTGACCTTAGAAATTATCCTCGAAATAAACGAGACAGGAAATAGTAGTAGCAATGAAGGCCATTTGACTGATCGTGTAGCTCGCCTTTCTTCATTAATGAAACAAATTGATTCTCTTAAAAAAAAAAAAGGCTATTTGACTGATTATGTATCACAATTTAACCTGTGGAGGTCTTTTTGCTGTTAAACATGGTGGAAGATAATAATGTGTATTGAAGTAGTATGAACGATTGCATTTTGATTATTTTTTTTTTCCTTTGTCAACAAGTATAATATATATATATATATATATATATATATATATTAATAATAATAATAATTATTATTATTATTTTTTAAAACCAAAAAAAATCCATTCCACCAAAAATTTATAGCCAAACAGGAGTGTCCCAACAAAAAGGGGCGGATCACTCCCACCATATACCCCAGACTGCACAAGAACTGCCTGAGAAAGGAAGAAAGAATGAAAAACAGGAAGCAAGGATAAACCCCCAGCCACTGATGCCTCATGTTCCCAATGCCGATCTTATCAGTGAGAAGGAAACCACGCACAAGTCTCGGAAGGGCAGCGCGAGTATCATACAATTTATTTGGGCATCCTTCACTAGCTAAACGGGCTAAAGCATCTGCAACTGAGTTTCCTTCCCGATATATATATATATATATTTGTCATTTTTACCAATGATTTCTTGTATTTGTCATTTTTACCAATGATTTCTTGCTTTTTTTTTTTTTTTTTCAATATAGAGTGTCATTAGTTTCTAGATACTTTGGTGAGAGCTGAGATTCGAACATTTGGTATCAAAACAATAGCGCAGTAGGGGTTGGATGCTTCCACTGCAAAAATAAATAAATAATAATAATAATAACATAAGAGAGAGAAAAGAGAAAAGAAAAGCGAAAAAAAGTATATTGTGCACCACTGGTCACCAGGCAAAATGCCTTTTGTCCAGATAGCTAAAAGGGAAGTGTATTGATTTTTGGTTACTGTTCTTTGTATTTATCGTGTTAATAATCCCTTATTTTTACAAAAGACAAATTGATTCACAGATTATGGTTGGTTTCCATCTTCCCCAAGAATTTAATTCCCCAACTTTTCTAAAAAAAATATATCGTTTTGCCAGGGAATCCGAATCTTGGAGAATGAAAATAGAATTTTAGACTTTTCCCAACTTTCTTAGGAAACCCAGTCTACCAGCCAAACAAAATTTAGTCATCCCATGAAAAATACCAGGCTTACTCTAACATTTCAAAAAAAAAAAAAAAACATACAACCAGTGAATGAATTATATGCTGAAGATTAAACCTTTGTGTTGTTTGTTTCCACCATTCAGTTTTCAGAAAAGTTTTAGTTACCTTTCAAAAAATAAAAAAACGTCAAATTCTTTTTTTTTTAATAGGAAAGAAAAGTATTATTAGAGAAGAAGAGAAAACTGTACAACAGCCTTACATTCAGGTAGACCCTCACCCCTAAAACTTTGGGGACTGCATATAATATATTCTAAAAAGAAAAACACTAGCCCGATCTAATATTACCCACACCAACATGATTAAGAAAGAGACACCCTCAAATCCGCGGAATGAACGATTTGCTTAGTTTGAATCTCACCAACCCTTCCCTGCAGGTAGATTAATCGACATAAAGTCTTGATTGAAATATTACGCTTACTGTGGACCAAGAGCATTTATGACAATCTCTCCTCATCCAATAATCATGGGATTAGAATCTCAATGTGCTCTTCAAAATTTTCATTTCTATTTGAAATGCTAAACACATTATTTCACTGTAAATTAGACCAACCTGATTAAGTAATCCATCTTAATATTAGATCATTTCTCTCCCTAGATGGGCTCTAATGTCCAAAACAAATGTATTGTTAAAATGGATGACTAAATGCTGGCCTATGAAACCACTCATTATCGTTTTAAACAAATCAAAGTTTTACACAAAATACATTATTCTGATAATACACTAACAAAAATATTTTGTTAATTAGTTGCAAACTTAATGCCATGGAGTACTCGCAAGAAAGTGACGGAAGAAAACGGGCCTGATGCTACTCGTAGATGTGCAGGTGAGTGTGATCTGCATCTCTTTCTTTATTGTATGTAAATAGAATATATTCTACTTAGGATACATGACGCATGCTGCAAATAAAAGAAAATTTTGGGAAAATGGAAAACTATAGGAAAATAGTATGTCACTTTGAATTTTGGATTGATGGAATCCAGCAAGTTTGCTTTTTCTATTTACTCCATCCATTTAAGGACTAGATAAGAGGCGGCTAGGAATGCTTATGCCGTGTAATTTTTCCGTCGTATGTCCTCTGCGTTTCTCCATAGTCTGACCCCAGATGGATGATCAAGATTCACCATTGCTTCACATTCACTTCACGACTAGATAGAGTTTGCCTCACCGTTATATTATTCTTAATATCGAGTAGAGAAGTGCTTTAGTGCTCTCATAGCACAATTAATTAACAGTGCTCTAGTTGCATTTGGACACTCAGGTCCATTCAATTGATTCGAGCCCTCCATTAAGTTTAGAACACATTTCGTGGACTACCATGATAAAAATCACACTGACCGGATGATCTGATATGTCATTAATAAGGCCATTTCCTTTTAGCTATCCTTTTCTCAAGGCATGGATGGGATGGTTGCAATTGCCTAACAAAAGTGATTCTTTAGAATCATAAGCAATCCATGATGGTCCATAACAAATAGATGAATTAAACTGCACATTGACCTACTTTTGTGCAAATGATCTTGATTGTCCATTTTAAGGCCATTCATCTTATTGTTATTAGATCAGTGAGATATCCTCATGGTGGTCCACAAATATTCCTTAGACCTAAGAAGTAGTCTATAGCACTACATTGTACTAAGTTTTGAAGACAACTAGGAGTTTGCCTGCATCGTTATACTTTTACGTAAAGTTACTCTCATTTCTTGTTGAGGATCGTACGGAAGTAAACCTAAATTCAATCAAATAAGATGAAATCAAGTGCAAACAAAACATGCAGAGAATACACTAGTTTTACATGGAAAAACTCTCATGATAAAAAAAACCATGGCACGATACAAGAGATGGATGAATTTACCAATCTGAACAACCCCAAAACCCTTCTTCAAAACCCTAGCTTTGCTCCAGAACCCTTAGGAATGTCTAAGAAATCACTTGGAATCCCCTAATTCTGATTACACCCAATATATATACTATCACAATCGGAGCATGAAACAATTCACATACTTATGTAGTTCCGCGCATGCCGTCAATAGGACCTTCGATGACATTGACAGCCATCGAAGACCAGTCGATGACATTGAAGCTACCTTCATTGGCATCAAATAACATCTCCAAAATTATCCAGCGAGCAACTGAGATTTTTTTTTTTGAATTCTTGATAGCATCGAGCGGTCTGTTGATGGCATCGCCAGACCTTGTTATAGATAAATTTAAAACATTTGATAATAATCTCTACCATGTCTTCAATCTTCATGATCCATTACTTTGCTGCCATCATAATATTTAATCACCTTCTATCATAACTTCATCATCTCTTCTCGTGTACAGTCTATCTTCATTAAGCCTTCGCTAACCTCAGAGAAGTCGCATAAAATTTGAAGTTATCTGTAGGAACCACACACGTGAGTATGTCAATCGGATTCATGCTTATATGGATCTTCTCTAGGGTCACGCCTCTTTTCTCAAGCACTTGTCAGATAAAATGATGAAGAACATAAATATATTGAGTACATGAGTAATAAATAGAGTTCTTTGTCAAATTAATCATGCTTTTGCTGTCACAATTAACTGGCATGACCTCCTATTGAAGCCCAAGATGATTTATAATACCTCTCAACCAAACACTTTTGAACACTTTTATCACTGCCTTATACTCGGCTTTGGTTGTGGAAAGTGCTACCACATACTAAAGATTTGACATCTAATTAATCACACCGCCCGCTAGAACAAACGATTACCCAGGAGTTGACCTTCTGTTATCCATATTACATGCATAATCGTAATCCACATAACATATCAACTTGTCTTCTGATTGTTCAAACATCAAGACATAGTCCACTGTACCTTATATATATTGAAATACCATTTCACTGCCTTCCTATATTACTTACTGAGGTTAGCCATGTATCTGCTCATAACACCCACTGTATGTGAAATATCTGATCTCGTAAAGATTGACATAAATCAAATTGCTAATGATGCACGAATATGGCATACGAGACATCACTTGCTTTTCTTCATCACTAGTAGTACATTATTTGAAAAAAGAAAAACTAAAGTGAGCAACATAGGGTGTGTTAACTGATTTCACCTTGTCCATACTGAACTTAACCAATACCTTCTTAAGGTATTCTGCCTATAAGTATCATAGCATGCTCATCTGTCTGTCTTTGTAAATATCTACCGTAGAATCTTCTTTACAGCCCCATATCTTTTATTTCAAATGTCCCTGAAAAATAATTCTTTAATGTATCAATCTAAGATATGCTATGGCTGATGATAAGTATATCATTTACGTACAATACCAATATAATGAACTGTCCATCGATCATTCAGTGCCATGTAATAGAACAATGATCAAACTCACTTCTAGTAAATCGCTAACCTATCATGAAAGTATCAAACCTTTTATACCACTGCCCAAGAGACTATTTTATGTCGTATAATGACCTCCTCAATCTTCAAACTTTATTCTTAGTTCCTTGTACTTTGAACCATTCCGTTTACTTCATGTAAATTTATTGCTCCGACTCTCAATGTAGGAAAACATTTAAAAAAAAAAAAACTTTTCCTTTCATTACTCTAGAAAATGTACAATAATTCAGAAGTGTCCTGACAAAAAGGGTGGACTACTCCTATCGTATAACTCGATCTGCACATCAATCTGTTCCAATTTTAAGTTGTATTGGCCAATCAACGCCAATACAAATATAATCGACACCTGCTTGACCATGGGCATGAAAATTTTACTAAAGATGACACAATCTGAAAAGGAGAGCTTAAGATGTCCTAGAGGGGGGGTGAATATGACAATGCCAAATAATCAAACTAAGTGCTGAATATTTAAATAAAGCAAAGATCTCAATTTCATAAGTATTGAAACGTTGATTCTAAATAATTTGTAGGACAACCTTCACTTAAAGGTTTAGGCAAGACAACCTTATTTTATGAATTTCTTTAAAATCAAAACTTCAAACTTGTAAGAGTAAATTAAAATATTACAACATTCACCACTCAATCTGAAATTAAATACAATCATTCACCACAAATAAAATAAAGGCATTCACCACAAAACACAAAGGTTATAGTGGTTCGGTGCTTTAAAAACAGCCACACCTACTTCACTCCTAAAATTACTTCCCTCGTAATTTTGGCTTTCACTATGAAAAGGTTTTCCCAAGTTCACCTTAACAACCTTATACAATTCTTATGATTTTTACGGGCTATCACAATCAAAGCCACACTGAGATTTTCAAGTTATCTCAAATAAAACCTAAACTGAGATTTTAATAGGCTATCTCAGAAAAGCTTAAAAGAGTTTAGAGGGTATACTTATCTTCACCGTATATGACGTATCAAAAGCTTGTAGTAGTAGAACCTCTTTCTTAAATGTAGATTGTTCCTTGTTCAGTCAGATAGAAAGGGTCTAGGGTTCTATTGATTTTAATTAAGTTAAACCCAATAAGCTACTTGAATCAATTCTCTTAAATCTTAAAAGAACAGTATAGTTTACTCTCTTTATAAATTAAATTATAAATATTGTTTAATAGCTTGTTAATAACTTGAGTTTCTCTCTCTCTTGTAGAAGGATTTTGATAATTAACTTGAGTAATTCAGAATGAGAGAGGAACTCAATTTATGGGTAAAGAAGTTGAATCTTCGGCTAGCTCGAGACAGTCTTCGACTAGCCCAAGCAGACCAGATTCAATTCAATGGACTTAGGATCGTGCGAGATAAGATTTATCTAAAATTCGGGTAGCCCGAGGTCAACTTCGGCTGGCTAAACACTCCAGTTCGGCTGACCAAATTTTCCTGAATTCTAAAAGGTGATGTTGCTGGAATTTGACTCAAACTTTCTCGGGGTAGCTGAATTTCAAGCTTGCATAGCCGAACTAAAACTCGAGCTAGCTGAATTTGCAACAAAAATCAATTTTAGCTTCGGGCTTGAAGTTGGGCTAGTTGAGAAAGCTTAGGTTAGCCGAACCAAAAGTTGGGCTGACCGAATTCCAAGCAAAATAAGCATAAAAACTCAAAATAACATATTTTTGAAAGCACCTAGTCCTAAGGTCTTTCTAGGGTTTTATACCACCTGAGATATATCAAATTTCTGATTTTCTTTAACTTGAATTAAGTCTCGGAACTTCATCTTGACTTTGAGCTTGATCTTTTCTTGAATATTAATCGATCTTGAGCTTGATCTTCTCTTGAGTATGGATTAGTCTTGAGCTTGATCTTCTCTTGACATTGGCTGATCTTGAAGATCTTTTATCAGGTTGTTTTGTCTTTACAAAATTTGACAACTAATGTGTGCTCAACATCTTAGCACTCACACACTCCTTATGCTCATATCCTTTTGTGACCAAACTTGCCTTGTATCTATCCCGCTTCTTCTTACAAATCCACTTACAACTGATCGATTTACACCCCATTGGAAGCTCCATCAATTCCCATGTCTCATTCTTATGCAGAGAGTCCATCTCATGATGCATGACTACCATCCACTTCTTAGCATCAGACTATCTAATGCTTCTTGGAAGGTACGTGGATACCCCTCAACTAAAATGAGGGCAAATGCAACATTCGAGTCATCTTCGTATTTCATTGAAAATTTACGATCTCTTAATAAATTTCTTTTGGGTGGTGGCTGCTTCACCTGATCATGTACATCTGTTTATGACTTAGCTTCAGACTGTGTCTTACCCCTATCAATTTCAACTATAAACATTGCTGATTTTTTCGGCTCCTTACTTTCTTCCTTGTGGAACAAAGAATCCTCATCAAACCTAATGTTGCACCTCAAAGTGATTTTCCAAGTGATCCAATTGTATAGCATATACCCTTTCACGCCATCACCATAGCCCACAAAGGTAAGTTTATTCACTTTTCGGTTTAGCCTCTCTCTCTGAAATTGCGGTTAATGTGCTGCAATGTGTCTAATGCAGAAGTATGACAGAGCTATAGAATGTTGGCTAAGTCTTAAGGGGGGGGGGGGGGGGGGGGATTAGGACCAAATTCAAATTTATGCCAATTAAAATAACAATGCCTAACTTAAATTAATAGCAATTAAACTAAGTAAGGTAATGTAACTCAAGGCTTCCAATCCAATAGAGGATCCAATCACATAGGCTACAAAGGTGTGCAAATTAAGCAACTAGCCTGTAGAGATAGTGAATATGAGTGTGTGGGATGCGATTCCTATCAATCCTAAACATTCCTAATCATGCATTATAATTAAAACATTCAAAACACATAAGCATAATTAAATAAATGTGCAAATGGAAATCCCAAACACGATCATATATAGTGGTTCAACTACGTACTTACTACACTCTCGGTGAAAGCACTCGAGGTTTTAAATCAGGTTCACCTCAAACCTTTACAGCCCTACACAATGACTCTAAACATATGCCCTACACAAGAGCAAGGGTCATACTCCTAAACCTAACAATTTAGGCCCTAGACAAGAGCTAAGGTCCTACACAGGAGCCTAGTAGTTTAGGCCCTACACAAAGGCCAATGTCCTACTCTCGAATCTAAGATTTATGCCCTACACAAGAGCAATGATCCTAATCCCGAACCTTGCATGCTTACTCCCGCCGGAGGCCTACAAAAGAACTTTGGTTAGTTTCTCCTCAGGAAAACTAACAACCTTGGTCCTACATAAGAATCATGAAATTTAGGCCCTACGAAAAGCCAAGGTCCTATAAAAGAACCTAGGTGAGTTTGAACACAAACTCTTTCACTCTGACCTACATAAGGAAAGAGTACAAACATGGACTCCTACACATGACATTTACTCGTCGGATTGAGTCTCTTTTGATGTTCCTCTTGGGTTGCTTGATCTTTGCTCTCCCGTACTTCAATCAACTCCCCGATGCTCCCCTGATTATGTTGCAACATTTCGTCTACACTTCAGCTGTGTGATCAATCTCCTTGCATTTAATGCTTCTTCATGAAGACCAAGGTGATGGGAGTGGGTTGAATCTCCTACAGCTAATGGGTAGCTTTTTATTCTATGGAATTTAACTAGATGGGTCTCCTAGAAGATTTGGACAATGATTTACTAAGATGCTTAAGTCCAATCTTTAAGAAATGGAGGAGTTCAAGCACATCTCTAATGGTGAGGTTGGAATCCTTATTAGAGTTGAAATCTTAAGATATAAAAGCGTATACGTCAAGTTAAGCAAAGTAGATGGAAGATATATATATATATATATATATATATATATATATATATATATATATATATATATATATATATATATATATATATATCTATATATAGGATCACCTTACCTTTGGTTGCCCCAAAAAGTCATCAAAAAGCTTAAGAACTAAATGCCCTATTTAAATAGTTTGAGCTCCAATGGTCAAATAATGGGCAAAAAATGGCTCTATCGATGCCATCGAAGAGGTCTTTGATGCCATTAAGGATTCTTTCGATGTCATTGAAGGGCTCCCCATTGCTATTGAAATTTCCAGACAAAAATGATGTTTGCTTGTTGGACAAATCTGGACCCATTTTGATTGCAATGACCCCACCTTCAATGTCGTCGAACATTTCTTTTAATGTCATCGAGGTGGCTTCGATGCCATCGAGAGAATCAAGGGAAAAATCCAAAAACCTTACTGGACATTTCAGGATCTCAAATCGATGCCATCGAGGGGATTTTGATGCCATCGAAACGTAAGTTTCGATGCCATTGAAGGGTCCTCGATGTCATCGAGAATTCCAGTCAAAATCCAGTTTGGTTGCTGGACACTCCTGAGTCTTAATCGATGCCATCGGCCAGGTCTTCAATGCCATTGAAGACCGTCGATGGTATCTCGAAGCCATTGAACATGGGCTGCAATCTACTATCTTGGGTTATCTTCTACACAATAGATTCATGCCTCTTTTAGCCTTCTTTATCATGTTTTACTTGGTCTCCTAAGGCTAAGGGATGATCAAATTTATATTTTTATTAGGTCAAGATCATCTAGCGGTTATGAGGTTGTTTTAGGTCAAGGGTTAGGGTCACCAAGGCTTCGCTTATGTCTTCGGTTTTCACTTTCCAAAGGCTCAATCGACTGCATGATACAACGACTCACGTGATTGATAAACCATGGTATAAAAATGAGCGCACTAACAGTCTCCCCCTTTGTCAATTATGTGACAAAAGCCTAACTTAAGATAATGTCATGGTCCATACCAATGACATACCAAAACAACTAAACAAAATTAGATGTCATATAAAAAAAAAATTACAACTCGAAATACTAAGAAATTTAATGTAGCAATGATCCCTCTAAATTGCTTTCTCGATCAAACCTGCAACAATAAGCAAATCCTACACAAGAGAATGCATTGTTTTGGTGGGATTTGATATTTTCCCCCTTTTGTTAGTATTTGACAAAGGGTTAGTCTAAATAAGATATACCAATAAAATTATATGTGAACCAACTCTATAGGTCAAAGATTTAAAATGATAAGGCTTATACTAATGAGGGTTAGGGATGCATGTTAACATTGAAAACATGCAACATGCAAATTAAGGTAATTCAAATAGATATAAATGAACAACTGGAATGACCAATGATAATCCAAGCCCTAAGCTTGTGATATTAAGTTCAACAACTTTAAATCTTAGATTACCAAAATAAATGAGGCTAAATCCTCAGATTTTACAATAAAGCACAAAATGAGGCTAGATTCCTCTGATTTAACTATTAGTTCATGTATGTGGCTGAAATCCTCAAATTCAACAATAGAGCTCCTATAGGATTCTCGGTCCTCTGATTTACCATTTCAGCTCAAATAGACCTCTAAGGTCACCCCCTTATGGAGTTATGATCTCCCAAAATTCTTGCAAGGGATGGTGTGATGTGAGCTGACAAAATGCACATGTTACTCTTATCTTTCACACTAGAGGAGTCATCTTGAATGGATTCAGACTTCTCGGTACCATCCCATGTTGCTGCCATTTCCTCGCCTTTAGATATTGTTTTGCAGGAAAAATTAGGGGAAAATATCCATAATCTCCACAGTTATAACATTGGACCTTTTTAGATGGTTTGGTGGATTTTTCTTTTTTCTTGTCCACCTTCTTGACCTTCATGTCACAACTCTTCCCTCTAGTAAACTTGAGGAATTTCTAAGTGTATTAGCAAAT